>NW_026622763.1:1768798-1841298 GCF_023065955.2 Ursus arctos | reverse complement strand
GGTTAGAGTTAGGGTTCGGTTTCGTGTTAGGATCAGGGTTCGGGTGAGGGTTCGGTTTGGGGCTAGGGTTAGGGTTAGGGTTAGGGTAAGGGTTAGAATTTGGGTTCGGGTTAGGGGTCGGGTGACGGTTAGGGTTATGGTTAGGTTTAGGGTTAGGGTTAGGGTTCGGTTTCGTGTTAGGATCAGGGTTCGGGTGAGGGTTCGGGTTAGGGCTAGTGTTCGAGTTAGTGTTAGGGTTCGGGTTAGTTTTAGGGTTAGGGTTAGCGTTCTGGTAGGGATAGGGTTAGGGTTAGGATTAGGGTTAGGGTTAGAATTTGGGTTCGGTTTAGGGTTCGGGTTAGGGTTAGGTTTAGGGTTAGGGTTAGGGATAGGGTTTCGGGTTTGGGGTCGGGTTAGGGGTTCACGTTCGGGTTCGAGTTCAAGTTCGCATCACGGTTAGTGTTCGGGTTCGGGTCAGGGTTCGGATTAGGGTTAGGGTCAGGGTTAGGTTTCGGGTTCAGGTTAGGGTTAGGGTTAGGGTTGGGTTAGTGTTAGGGTTTGGGTTAGGATTAGGGCTAGGTTTCTGGTTAGGATTATGGTTCGGTTTAGGGTTTCGGTTCGGGTTAGGGTTCTGGTTCAGGTAGGGTTACGGTTAGGGTTCGGGTTCAGGTTCGTGTTAGGCTGACGGTTAGGGTTAGGGTTAGGGTTAGGGTTCGGATTATGGTTCGGGATAGGGTTCGAGTAAGGGTTAGGATAAGGGTTAGGATTAGGTTAGGTTTAGGGTTAGGTTCGAGTTAGGGTTCGGGTTAGAGTTCGGGTAGGGTTAGGGTTAGGGTTAGGGTTCTGGTTAAGGTTCAGGTTAGGGTTAGGGTTTTGGTTTTGGCTAGGGTTCAGTTTAGGATTAGGGTTCGGGTTAGGGTTATGGTTAGGAATCACGTTAGGGTTAGGGTTAGGGTTAGGGGTTAGGTTTAGGGTTAGGGTTCGGGTTAGGGTCAGGGTAATCATCAGGATCAGGGTCAGGGTGTGGGTCAGGGTATAGGGTTTGGGTTCCAGTTAGGGTACGGGTCGGGTAAGAGACCACTGTGCCAAGGCACCGTCTTAGCCCTTCCCTCATCCTGGCGGTTTTGCCAGAAGGACTTCAACCCGAACGAACCCAGCCCGGAGACCCCCAGGGGCAAAAACTGCTTCCGACGAGCAATATGCTCTTGCTGTGGAAAACCTATCCCAAGTGGAGGTAGCCAAGTAAACAAAATGCCACACTCCCATGTGTAAGAGACAACATTACCCAGGCATGGTCTAAGCCCCTCACCTCGTCCCTGTGCTTTTGGGAGCCTGAGGGACACCCGAGGCCCACGGCCCTGAGACCCATTTGGCAGAAATCCGCCTTCTAACGGAAACAGTTTTCCTGAGGTGCAGACCCTCTCACAAGTGGTTGTGGCAAGGGAAAGCAAATGCCATCCACTTCTCTGGAAGAAACCACAGGGCCCAGCAATGTGCTAGGCCCTCCCATCCTCACTGGGCTTCTGGCAGCAGGAGTGAAAAGAGAGGAGCACAGCACTGGGACCCGTTTGACAAAAACCGGCCTCCCCCGAGAAAGTCTTTCCCCACGTGCAGACATGCTCCCAAGTGCCTGTGGCAAGGTCAAGGAAAGGCCCTACACTGACCTGGAAGAGACCACAGGGCCCAGGCACAGTCTGAGCCCTTCCCTCATCCCGGCGGTTTTGCTAGCAGGAGTTCAACCCCAACGAACCCAGCCCGGAGACCCCCTGGGGCCCAAACGGCTTCCAACGAACAATATGCTCTTGCTGTGGAAAACCTATCCCAAGGGGTGGTAGCCAGCTACACAAAATGTCACACACCCACGTGAAAGAAACAACATTGCCCAGGCATGGTCTAGGCTCCTCACCTCTTCCATGTGCTTGGGGAGCCGGAGGGACACCCGAGGCCTACGGCCCTGAGACCCGTTGGGCAAAAAGCCGGCTTCCCACGGAAACAGTTTTCCTGAGGTGCAGACCCTCTCACAAGTGGTTGTGGCAAGGGAAAGCAAATGCCATCCACTTCTCTGGAAGAAACCACAGTGCCCAGCCATGTGCTAAGCCCTCCCATCCTCACTGGGCTTCTGGCAGCAGGAGTGCAAAGAGAGGAGCACAGCACTGGGACCCGTTTGACAAAAACCGGCCTCCCCCGAGAAAGTCTTTCTCCACGTGCAGACATGCTCCCAAGTGCCTGTGGCCAGGTGAAGGAAAGGCCCTACACTGACCTGGAAGAGACCACAGGGCCCAGGCACAGTCTGAGCCCTTCCCTCATCCCGGCGCTTTTGCTAGCAGGAGTTCAACCCCAAGGAACACAGTCCGGAGACCCCCCTGGGGCCAAACGGCTTCCGACGAAAAATATGCTCTTGCTGTGGAAAACCTATCCCAAGTGGGGGTAGCCAGGTAAACAAAATGCCACACACCCAGGTGTAAGAAACAACATTTCCCAGTCATGGTCTAAGCCCCTCTACTCGTCCCTGTGCTTTTGGGTTAGGGTTAGGGTTAGGTTTAGGGTTCCGGTTCGGGTTAGGGTTCGGGTTAGGGTTTAGGGTTAGGGTTAGGGCTAGGGTTCGGGTTAGGGTTAGCGTTAGGGTTAGGGTTTGGGTTCGGATTCGGGTTAGGGCTCGGGTTCGGGTTTGGGTTAGTGTTAAGGTTCGGGTTAGGGTTCGGGTTAGGGTTAGGGTTAGGTTTAGGGTTCGCCTTCGGGTTAGGGTTAGGGTTAGTGTTCAGGTTCGGGATAGGGTTCGGGTTAGGGTTCGGGTTAGGGTTAGGGTTAGGGTTCGGGTTAGCGTTCGGGTTCGGGTTAGGGTTAGGGTTCGGGTTATGGTTACGGTTAGGGTTAGGGTTACGGTTACGGTTAGGGTTACTTTTCAGGTTCGGGTACGTGTTAGTGTTCGGGTTAGGGTTCGTGGTAGGGTTAAGGTTAGCGTTAGGGTTAGGTTTGGGTTCGGGTTAGGGTTCGGGTTAGGTTTAGGTTTCGAGTTTGGGTTCGGGTTCGGGTTAGGTTTCGGGTTAGGGTTCGAGTTCGGGTTTGGGTTAGGGTTCGTGTTCAGGTTAGGGTTCGGGTTCGTTGTAGGGTTCAGGTTTGGGTTAGGGTTCGGTTTAGGGTTCGGGTTAGGGTTAGGGATCGTGTTAAGATTCGGGTTAGGGTTAGGGTTAGCGTTAGGGTTAGCGTTCGGGTTCGGGTTGGGGTTTGGGTTAGGTTTAGGTTTCGGGTTAGGGTTTGGGTTCGGGTTAGGGTTAGGGTTTGGGTTAGGGTTCGCATTAAGCTTAGGATTCGGGTTTGGGTTAGGGTTAGGGTTCGGGTTCGGGTTCGGTTTCAGGTTAGGGTTTGCGTTCGGGTTAGGGTTCGGGTTCGGGTTAGGGTTCGGGTTAGGGTTAGGGTTAGGGTTACGGTTAGGGTTAGGGTTAGGGTTCGGGTTCGAGTTAGGGTTCGGGTTCGGGTTAGGGTTAAGTTTCGGGATAGGGTTCCGGTTATGGTTAGGGTTAGGGTTAGGTTTCGGGTTAGGGTTAGTGTGCTGGTTTGGTTTTGGGTTAGGGTTCGGGTTTGGAGAACGTTTGGGTTAGGGTTAGTGTTTGGCTTCTGGTTCGGGTTAGGTTTAGGGTTAGGGTTCGGGTTCGGGTGACGTTTGGGTTAGGGTTAGTGTTTGGCTTCGGGTTCGGGTTAGGTTTAGGGTTAGGTTTCAGGTAGGGTTAGGGTTAGGGTTTGGGTTAGTGTTAGGGTTCGGGTTAGTTTTAGGGTTAGGGTTAGGGTTCTGATAGGGTTAGGGTTAGGGTTAGGGTTAGAGGTTGGGTTCGGTGTTCGGGTTAGGTTTCGGGTTCAAGTTCGGGTCAGGGTTAGTGTTCGGGTTCAGGTCAGGTTTCGGGTTAGGGTTAGGGTTAGTGTTAGGGTTAGGGTTCGTGTTTGGGTTATGGATCGGATTCTGGTTTTTTCAGTTAGGGTTAGGGTTAGGATTAGGGTTAGAATTTGGTTTCGGGTTAGGGTTCGGGTGACGGTTAGGGTTAGGGTTATGGTTAGGGTTAGGGTTAGGGTTAGGGTTCGGTTTCGTGTTAGGATCAGGGTTCGGGTTTGGGTGAGGGTTCGGGTTAGGGTTAGGGTTAGGGTTAGGGTTAGGGTTCGGTTTCGTGGTAGGATCAGGGTTCGGGTTCGGGTTCGGGTTCGGGTTAGGGATAGGGTTAGGGTTAGGGTTAGGGTTCGGTTTCGTGGTAGGATCAGGGTTCGGGTTCGGGTGAGGGTTCGGGTTAGGGTTAGGGTTAGGGTTAGGGTTAGGGTTAGAATTTGGGTTCAGGTTAGGGGTCGGGTGACGTTTAGGGTTATGGTTAGGGTTAGGGTTAAGGTTAGGGTTCAGTTTCGTGTTAGGATCAGGGTTCGGGTGAGGGTTCAGGTTAGGGCTAGTTTTCGAGTTAGTGTTACTGTTCGGGTTAGTTTTAGGGTTAGGGTTAGCGTTCTGGTAGGGATAGGGTTAGGGTTAGGGTTAGAGGTTCGGGTTTGATGTTCGGGTTAGGTTTCGGGTTCAGGTTAGGGTTAGGGTTAGGGTAAGGGTTAGGTTTTGGGTTAGGATTAGGGCTAGGTTTCTGGTTAGGGTTATGGTTCGGTTAGGGTTAGGGTTAGGGTTAGGGTAGGGTTCGGGTTAGGTTTAGGTTTTGGGTTAGGGTTAGGGTTCGGGTTAGGGTTAGGTTTCGTTTAGGGTTAGGGTTAGGGTTAGGGTTAGGGTTCGGGTTCGGGTTAGGGTTCGGGGTAGGGTTAAGGTTAGGGTTAGGTTTCGGGTTGGGTTAGGGTTAGGGTTAGGGTTAGGGTTCGGGTTAGGGTTAGGTTTCGTTTAGGGTTAGGGTTCGAGTTAGGGTTCGGGTTAGGGTTAGGATTCGGGTTCGGGTTAGGGTTAGGGTTAAGGTTAGGGTTAGGTTTCGGGTTGGGTTAGGGTTAGGGTTAGGGTTAGGGTTTGGGTTAGGGTTAGGTTTCGTTTAGGGTTAGGGTTCGGGTTAGGGTTCGGGTTAGGGTTAGGGTTAGGTTTAGGGTTAGGGTTAGGGTTAGGGTTCGGGTTAGGGTTCGGGTTAGGGTTAGGGTTCGGGTTCGGGTTAGGGTAAGGGTTAGGGTTAGGGTTAGGGTTCGGGTTAGGGTTCGGGTTAGGGTTCGGGTTCGGGTTCGGGTTCGGGGTAGGGTTAAGGTTAGGGTTAGGTTTCGGGTTGGGTTAGGGTTAGGGTTAGGGTTAGGGTTCGGGTTAGGGTTAGGTTTCGTTTAGGGTTAGGGTTCGGGTTAGGGTTCGGGTTAGGGTTAGGGTTAGGTTTAGGGTTAGGGTTAGGGTTCAGGTAAGGGTTAGTGTTGCGGTTAGGGTTAGGGTTCGGTTTCCAGTTAGGGATAGGGTTGGGGTTAGGGTTGGGTTAGGGTTAGGTTTCGGGATAAGGTTAAGGTTAGGGTTAGGGTTTGGGTTGTGTTAGGGTTAGGGTTAGGAGTGGAGTTTGGGTTCGGTTTAGGTTTCGGGTAGGGTTCGGGTTCGGGTTCGGGTTAGGGTTCGGACTCGAGTTAGGGTTAGGATTAGCGTTAGGGTTATGGTACGGGTTAGGGTTTGGCTTAGCGTTAGGGTTAGGGTTAGGGTCCCGGTTGGGTTTGGATTAGGGTTAGGGTTCGGGTTAGGGTTAGGGTTTGGGTTAGGTTTCGGGTTAGGGTTAGGGTTCTGGTTAGGGTTAGGGTTAGGTTTTGGGTTAGGGTTAGGGTTCGGGTTAGGGTTAGGTTTAGGGTTACGGTTAGGGTTAGGGTTAGGGTTAGGGTTAGGGTTAGGGTTCGGGTTAGGGTTAGGGTTAGGCTTAGGGTTAGGCTTAGGGTTTGGGTTAGGGTTCGGATTCGGGTTAGGGTTCCAGTTAGGGTTAGGATTTGGGTTCGGGTTAGGGTTAGGGTTAGGGTTCAGTTTCAGGTTCATGTTTGGATTAAGGTAGGGTAAGGGTTAGGGTTAGGGTTAAAATTAGGGTTAAGTTTCGGGTTCGGTTTATGGTTAGGGTTAGGGTTAGGATTACGATTCGGGTTCGGCCTCGGGGTAGGGTTAGGGTTAGGGTTCAGGTTAGAGATAGGGGTAGGGTTAGGGTTAGGATTCTGGTTAGGGTTAGGGATAGGGTAGGGTTCGTGTTCGGGTTAGGTTTCGTGTTAGGGTTAGGGTTAGGGTTAGGGTTTGGGTTAGGGTTTAGGGTTAGGGTTCGTGTTAGGGTTAGGGTTCGGGTTCGGGTTAGGGTTCGGGTGAGGGTCAGGGTTAGGGTTAGGTTTCTGGTTAGGGATAGGGTTAGGGTTAGTTTAGGGTTAGGGTTCGGTTTCGGGTTAGGGTTTAGGGTTAGGGTTAGGGTTAGGGTTAGGGTTAGGGTTCGGGTTCGATGTTCGGGTTAGGTTAGGGTTAGGGTTTGATTAGGGTTAGGGTTAGGGTTAGGTTTAGGGTTCGGGTTAAGGTTAGGGTTAGGGTTAGTGTAGGGTTCGGGTTAGGTTTAGGGTTCGGGTTAGGGTTAGGGTTAGGTTTATGGTTAGGTTTCGGGTTCAGGTTCAGGTTCATGTTCGGGTTTGGGTTCGGGTTAGGGTTAGGGTTCGGGTTAGGATTAGGGTTAGGGTTAGGGTTCGGTTAGGGTTACGGTTAGGGTTAGGGTTAGGGTTAGGGTTAGGGTTCGCGTTACGGTTAGGGTTCGGGATCGGGTAATGGTTAGGGTTAGGGTTAGGGTTAGGGTTAGGGTAGGGTTAGGGTTAGGGTTAGGGTTAGGGTAGGGTTAGGGTTAGGGTTAGGGTTAGGGTTCCTCTTAAGGTTGGGATTAGGGTTAGGTTTGGGTTAGGGTTTGGGTTTGGATTCGGGTTAGCGTTAGGGTTAGGGTTAGGGTTAGGGTTAGGGTTAGGGTTAGGTTTCGGGTTAGGGTTAGGGTTAGAGTTAGGGTTACGGTTAGGGTTCGGGATCGGGTTCGGGTTCGGGTTAGGGTTAGGGTTAGGGTAGGGTTCGGGTTAGGTTTAGGGTTAGGGTTAGGGTTAGGGTTAGGGTTAGGTTTAGGGTAGGGTTAGGGTTAGGGTTAGGGTTAGGGGTTAGGGTTAGGGTTAGGGTTAGGGTTAGGGTTAGGGTTAGGGTTAGGGTTAGGCATAGGGTTTGGGTAGGGTTCGGGTTCGGGTTAGGGTTCCTGTTAGGGTTAGGATTTGGTTTCGGGTTACGGTTAGGGTTAGGGTTCAGTTTCGGGTTCATGTTTGGGTTAGGGTAGGGTAAGGGTTAGGTTTAGGGTTAGGGTTAGGGTTAGGGTTAGGGTTAGGCTTAGGGTTAGGGTTAGGGTTCGAGTTCGGGTTCAGGTTAGAGATAGGGTTATGGTTAGGGTTAGGATTCGGGTTAGGGTTAGCGTTAGGGTAGGGTTCGGGTTAGGGTTAGGGTTAGGATTAGGGTTAGGGTTCGGGTGAGGGTTAGGGTTAGGGTTAGGGTTCGGGGTAAGGTTCGGCCACGGTTTACGGTTAGGGTTAGCTTTAGGGTTAGAGTTCGCGTTAGGGTTTGGGTTAAGTTTCCTCTTAGGGTTCGGTTTAGGGTTAGGGTTACAGTTAGGTTTGGGTAAGGGTTAGGGTTTGGATTCAGGTTCGGGTTCGTGTTAGGGTTAGGGTTTGGGTTAGGGTTAGGGTTAGGGTTCGGGTTAGGGTTCGGGTTCGGGTTAGGGTTCGGGTTAATGTTAGGGTTCGGGTTCGGGTTTGGGTTATGGTTAGGGATCAGGTTAGGGTTAGGGTTAGGGTTAGTGGTTGGGTTTAGGGTTAGGGTTCGGGTTAGGGTCAGGGTAATGGTCAGGATCAGGGTCAGGGTGTGGGTCAGGGTATAGGGTTTGGGTTCCAGTTAGGGTACGGGTTGGGTAAGAGACCACTGTGCCCAGGCACCGTGTGAGCTCTTCCCTCATCTCGGCGCTTTTGCCAGCAGGACTTCAACCCGAACGAACCCAGCCCGGTGACCCCCTGGGGCAAAAACTGCTTCCGACGAGCAATATGCTCTTACTGTGGAAACCTATCCCAACTGGGGGTAGCCAAGTAAACAAAATGCCACTGTCCCAGGTGTAAGAGACAACGTTGCCCAGGCATGGTCTAAGCCCCTCACATCGTCCCTGTGCTTTGTGGAGCCGGAGGGACACCTGAGGCCCACGGCCCTGAGACCCGTTGGGCAAAAAGCCGGCTTGCCACGGAAACAGTTTTCCTGAGGTGCAGACCCTCTCACAAGTGGTTGTGGCAAGGGAAAGCAAATGCCATCCACTTCTCTGGAAGAAACCACAGTTCCCAGCCATGTGCTAGGCCCTCCCATCCTCACTGGGCTTCTGGCAGCAGGAGTGAAAAGAGAGGAGCACAGCACTGGGACCCATTTGACAAGAACCGGCCTCCCCCGAGAAAGTCTTTCCCCACGTGCAGACATGCTCCCAAGTGCCTGTGGCAAGGTGAAGGAAAGGCCCTACACTGACCTGTTAGAGACCACAGGTCCCAGGCACAGTCTGAGCCCTTCCCTCATCCAGGCGCTTTTGCTAGCAGGAATTCAACCCCAACGAACCCAGCCCGAACTCCCTCGGGGGGCCCAAACGGCTTCCGACGAACAATATGCGCCTGCTGTTGAAAACCTATATCAAGGGATGGTAGCCAGCTACACAAAATGCCACACACCCTGGTGTAAGAAACAACATTGCCCAGGCAAGGTCTAGCCCCTCACCTCGTCCCTGTGCTTTGGGGAGCCGGAGGGACTCCCGAGGCCCACGGTCCTGAGACCCGTTGGGCAAAAAGCCGGCTTGCCACGGAAACAGTTTTCCTGAGGTGCAGATCCTCTCACCAGTGGTTGTGGCAAGGGAAAGCAAATGCCATCCACTTCTCTGGAAGAAACCACAGTGCCCAGCCATGTGCTAGGCCCTCCCATCCTCACTGGGCTTCTGGCAGCAGGAGTGAAAAGAGAGGAGCACAGCACTGGGACCCGTTTGACAAAAACCGGCCTCCCCCGAGAAAGTCTTTCTCCAAGTGCAGACATGCTCCAAGTGCCTGTGGCAAGGTGAAGGAAAGGCCCTACACTGACCTGGAAGAGACCACAGGGCCCAGGCACAGTCTGAGCCCTTCCCTCATCCCGGCACTTTTGCTAGCAGGAGTTCAACCCCAACGAACCCAGCCCGGAGACCCCCTGGGGTCAAAACGGCTTCCGACGAACAATATGCTCTTGCTGTGGAAAACCTATCCCAAGGGGTGGTAGCCAGCTACACAAAATGCCACACACACACGTGTAAGATACAACATTGCACGGGCAAGATCTAGGCCCCTCACCTCGTCCCTGTGCTTTGGGGAACTGGAGGGACACCCGAGGCCCACGGCCCTGAGACCCGTTGGGCAAAAAGCAGGCTTCCCACGGAAACAGTTTTCCTGAGGTGCAGACCGTCTCACAAGTGGTTGTGGCAAGGGAAAGCAAATGCCATCCACTTCTCTGGAAGAAACCACAGTGCCCAGCCATGTGCTAAGCCCTCCCATCCTCACTGGGCTTCCGGCAGCAGGAGTGAAAAGAAGGAGCACAGCACTGGGACCCATTTGACAAGAACCGGCCTCCCCCGAGAAAGTCTGTCCCCACGTGCAGACATGCTCCCAAGTGCCTGTGGCAAGGTGAAGGAAAGGCCCTACACTGACCTGTTAGAGACCACAGGTCCCAGGCACAGTCTGAGCCCTTCCCTCATCCAGGCGCTTTTGCTAGCAGGAATTCAACCCCAACGAACCCAGCCCGAACTCCCTCGGGGGGCCCAAACGGCTTCCGACGAACAATATGCGCCTGCTGTTGAAAACCTATATCAAGGGATGGTAGCCAGCTACACAAAATGCCACACACCCTGGTGTAAGAAACAACATTGCCCAGGCAAGGTCTAGCCCCTCACCTCGTCCCTGTGCTTTGGGGAGCCGGAGGGACTCCCGAGGCCCACGGTCCTGAGACCCGTTGGGCAAAAAGCCGGCTTGCCACGGAAACAGTTTTCCTGAGGTGCAGATCCTCTCACCAGTGGTTGTGGCAAGGGAAAGCAAATGCCATCCACTTCTCTGGAAGAAACCACAGTGCCCAGCCATGTGCTAGGCCCTCCCATCCTCACTGGGCTTCTGGCAGCAGGAGTGAAAAGAGAGGAGCACAGCACTGGGACCCGTTTGACAAAAACCGGCCTCCCCCGAGAAAGTCTTTCTCCAAGTGCAGACATGCTCCAAGTGCCTGTGGCAAGGTGAAGGAAAGGCCCTACACTGACCTGGAAGAGACCACAGGGCCCAGGCACAGTCTGAGCCCTTCCCTCATCCCGGCACTTTTGCTAGCAGGAGTTCAACCCCAACGAACCCAGCCCGGAGACCCCCTGGGGTCAAAACGGCTTCCGACGAACAATATGCTCTTGCTGTGGAAAACCTATCCCAAGGGGTGGTAGCCAGCTACACAAAATGCCACACACACACGTGTAAGATACAACATTGCACGGGCAAGATCTAGGCCCCTCACCTCGTCCCTGTGCTTTGGGGAACCGGAGGGACACCCGAGGCCCACGGCCCTGAGACCCGTTGGGCAAAAAGCAGGCTTCCCACGGAAACAGTTTTCCTGAGGTGCAGACCGTCTCACAAGTGGTTGTGGCAAGGGAAAGCAAATGCCATCCACTTCTCTGGAAGAAACCACAGTGCCCAGCCATGTGCTAAGCCCTCCCATCCTCACTGGGCTTCCGGCAGCAGGAGTGAAAAGAAGGAGCACAGCACTGGGACCCATTTGACAAGAACCGGCCTCCCCCGAGAAAGTCTGTCCCCACGTGCAGACATGCTCCCAAGTGCCTGTGGCAAGGTGAAGGAAAGGCCCTACACTGACCTGTTAGAGACCACAGGTCCCAGGCACAGTCTGAGCCCTTCCCTCATCCAGGCGCTTTTGCTAGCAGGAATTCAACCCCAACGAACCCAGCCCGAACTCCCTCGGGGGGCCCAAACGGCTTCCGACGAACAATATGCGCCTGCTGTTGAAAACCTATATCAAGGGATGGTAGCCAGCTACACAAAATGCCACACACCCTGGTGTAAGAAACAACATTGCCCAGGCAAGGTCTAGCCCCTCACCTCGTCCCTGTGCTTTGGGGAGCCGGAGGGACTCCCGAGGCCCACGGTCCTGAGACCCGTTGGGCAAAAAGCCGGCTTGCCACGGAAACAGTTTTCCTGAGGTGCAGATCCTCTCACCAGTGGTTGTGGCAAGGGAAAGCAAATGCCATCCACTTCTCTGGAAGAAACCACAGTGCCCAGCCATGTGCTAGGCCCTCCCATCCTCACTGGGCTTCTGGCAGCAGGAGTGAAAAGAGAGGAGCACAGCACTGGGACCCGTTTGACAAAAACCGGCCTCCCCCGAGAAAGTCTTTCTCCAAGTGCAGACATGCTCCAAGTGCCTGTGGCAAGGTGAAGGAAAGGCCCTACACTGACCTGGAAGAGACCACAGGGCCCAGGCACAGTCTGAGCCCTTCCCTCATCCCGGCACTTTTGCTAGCAGGAGTTCAACCCCAACGAACCCAGCCCGGAGACCCCCTGGGGTCAAAACGGCTTCCGACCAACAATATGCTCTTGCTGTGGAAAACCTATCCCAAGGGGTGGTAGCCAGCTACACAAAATGCTACACACCCAGGTGTAAGAAACAACATTGCCCAGGCACTGTCTAGGCCCCTCACCTCGTCCCTGTGCTTTGGGGAGCGGAGGAACACCCGAGGCCCACGGCCCTGAGACCCCTTTGCAAAAAGCCGGCTTCCCCCAGAAACAGTTTTCCTGAGGTGCAGACCCTCTCACAAGTGGTTGTGGCAAGGGAAAGCAAATGCCATCCACTTCTCTGGAAGAAACCACAGTGCCCAGCCATGTGCTAGGCCCTCCCATCCTCACTGGGCTTCTGGCAGCAGGAGTGAAAAGAGAGGAGCACAGCACTGGGACACGTTTGACAAAGACCGGCCTCCCCCGAGACAGTCTTTCCCCACGTGCAGACATGCTTCCAAGTGCCTGTGGCAAGGTGAAGGTAAGGCCCTACACTGACCTGGAAGAGACCACAGGGCCGTGGCACAGTCTGAGCCCTTCCCTCATCCTGGCGATTTTGCTAGCAGGAGTTCAACCCCAACGAACCCAGCCCGGAGACCCCCTGGGGCCAAAACGGCTTCTGATGAACAATATGCTCTTGCTGTGGAAAACCTATCCCAAGGGGTGGTAGCCAGGTACACAAAATGCCACACACCCAGGTGTAAGAAACAATATTGCCCAGGCATGGTCTAAGCCCCTCTACTCGTCCCTGTGCTTTTGGGTTAGGGTTCGTGTTAGGTTAAGGGTTCCAGTTCGGGATAGGGTTCGGGTTAGGGTTTAGGGTTAGGGTTAGGGTTCGGGTTCGGGTTCGGGTTAGGGTTCGGGTTAGTGTTTAGGGTCAGGGTTAGGGTTAGATTTCGATTTCTGGTTCGGGTTCGGGTTCGGGTTCGTGTTCGGGTTCGGTTTCGTTTTATGGTTCGGGTTAGTGTTCGGGTTCGGGTTCGGGTTCGAGTTAGGGTTAGGGTTCGTGTTCGGGTTAGGGTTAGGGTTCGGGATCGGGTTCGTGTTCGGGTTCGGATTCGGGTTCAGGTTAGGGTTCGGGTTTGGTTTACGGTTCGGGGTAGGGTTAGGGTTCGTGTTAGGGTTCGGGTTAGGGTTAGGGTTAGGGTTAGCGTTAGGGTTCGGGTTCGGGTTCGGGATCAGGTTCGGGTTAGGGTTAGGGTTCGGGTCAGTGTTCGGGATCGGTTTAGTGTTCGGATTTGGGTTCGGGTTCGGGTTTGGGCTTGGGTTCGGTTTAGGCTTCGGGTTAGGGTTAGGGTTCGGGTTAGGGTTAGGGTTCGGGTTCGGGTTAGGGTTCGGGTTCGTTTTAGGGTTCGGGTTCGGGTTAGGGTTCGGTTAGGGTTAGGGTTCGTGTTAGGGTTAGGGTTCGGATTCGGGTTATGGTTAGGGTTAGGGTAAGTGTTCGGGTTAGGGTTCGGGTTAGGGATAGGGTTCGGGTTAGGGTTAGGGTTCGGATTAGGGTTCGGGTTCGGGTTAGGGTTTAGGGTTAGGGTTCGTGTTATGGTTAGAATTTGGGTTAGGGATTGGGTTAGGGTTCGGGTTAGGGTTCGGGTTAGGGTTAGGGTTAGGATTCCGGTTAGGGATAGGGTTAGGGTTAGGGTCGGGTTAGGGTTAGGTTTCGGGTTAGGGTTATGGTTAGGGTAAGGTTAGGGTTAGGGTTTGGTTAGGGTTCGGATTAGGGTGCGGGTTAGGGTTAGGGTTCGGGTTAGGGTTAGGGTTAGGGTTCGGGTTAGGGTTAGGGTTAGGGTTAGGGGTTAGGGTTAGGGGTTAGGGTTAGGGTTAGCGTTAGGGTTAGGGTTAGGGTTAGGATTCGGGTTAGGGTTCGGTTTCCAGTTAGGGATAGGGTTAGGGTTAGGGTTTGGGTTAGGGTTCGGGTTCGGGTTAGGGTTCCGGTTAGGGTTAGGGTTAGGGTTAGGCTTAGGGTTAGGGTTAGGGTTCGAGTTCGGGTTCAGGTTAGAGATAGGGTTATGGTTAGGGTTAGGATTCGGGTCAGGGTTAGCGTTAGGGTAGGGTTCGGGTTAGGGTTAGGGTTAGGATTAGGGTTAGGGTTCGGGTTCGGGTTAGGGTTGGGGTTAGGGTTAGGGTTAGGGTTCGGGTTCGCGTTAGTGTTAGGCTAGGGTTAGGGTTAGGGTTAGGGTTAGGGTTAGGGTTAGTGTTCGGGTTAGGCTTAGGGTTAGGGTTCGGTTTAGGTTTCGGGTTAGTGTTCGGGTTCGGGTTAGGGTTCGGGTTCGTTTTAGGGTTCGGGTTCGGGTTCGGGTTAGGGTTCGGGTTCGGGTTAGTGTTAGGGTTCGTGTTAGGGTTAGGGTTCGGATTCGGGTTAGGATTAGGGTTAGGGTAAGGGTTCGGGTTAGGATTCGGGTTAGGGATAGGGTTCGGGTTACGGTTAGGGTTTCGGTTAGGGTTCGGGGTCTGGTTCGGGGTAGGGTTTAGGGTTAGGGTTCGTGTTATGGTTAGGATTAGAGTTAGGGATTGGGTTAGGGTTCGGGTTAGGGTTCGGGTTAGGGTTAGGGTTAGGATTCCGGTTAGGGATAGGGTTAGGGTTAGGGTCGGGTTAGGGTTAGGTTTCGGGTTAGGGTTACGGTTAGGGTAAGGTTAGGGTTAGGGTTTGGTTAGGGTTCGGATTAGGGTGCGGGTTAGGGTTAGGGTTCGGGTTAGAGTTAGGGTTAGGGTTCGGGTTAGGGTTAGGGTTAGGGTTAGGGTTAGGGTTAGGGGTTAGGGTTAGGGGTTAGGGTTAGGATTAGCGTTAGGGTTAGGGTTAGGGTTAGGGTTAGGGTTAGGATTCGTGTTAGGGTTCGATTTCCAGTTAGGGATAGGGTTACGGTTAGGGTCGGGTTAGGGTTAGGGTTCGGGTTAGGGTTCGGATTAGGGTTCTTGTTCGGGTTAGGGTTAGGGTTCGGGTTCGGGTTCGGGTCCAGGTTAGGGTTATTGTTCGGGATAGGGTTAGGGTTTGAGTTAGGGTTAGGGGTTAGGATTAGGGTTAGGGTTCGGGTTAGGGTGATGTTTAGGGTTCGGTTTAGGGTTAGGGTTAGGGTTAGGGTTAGTGTTAGGGTTAGGGTTAGGATTAGGGTTCGGGGTAGGATCGGCCTCGGGTTAGGGTTAGGGTTAGCTTTAGGGTTAGAGTTCGCGTTAGGGTTTGGGTTAGGGTTCCTCTTAGGGTTCGGTTTAGGGTTAGGGTTAGAGTTAGGTTTGGGTAAGGGTTAGGGTTTGGATTCAGGTTCGGGTTCGGGTTCGGGTTAGGGTTTGGGTTAGGGTTAGGGTTAGGGTTCGGGTTAGGGTTCGGGTTCGGGTTAGGGTTTGGGTTAATGTTAGGGTTCGGGTTCGGGTTTGGGTTATGGTTAGGAATCAGGTTAGGGTTAGGGTTAGGGTTAGTGGTTGGGTTTAGGGTTAGGGTTCCG
This sequence comes from Ursus arctos, assembly GCF_023065955.2. Lineage (NCBI taxonomy): Eukaryota > Metazoa > Chordata > Mammalia > Carnivora > Ursidae > Ursus > Ursus arctos. The sequence continues at coordinate 1,826,347 of NW_026622763.1, read as the reverse complement.
GTTAGGGTCAGGGTAATGGTCAGGATCAGTGTCAGGGTGTGGGTCAGGGTATAGGGTTTGTGTTCCAGTTAGGGTACGGGTCGGGTAAGAGACCACTGTGCCCAGGCACCGTGTGAGCTCTTCCCTCATTTCGGCGGTTTTGCCAGGAGGACTTCAACCCGAACGAACCCAGCCCGGAGACCCCCTGGGGCAAAAACTGCTTCCGACGAGCAATATGCTCTTACTGTGGAAACCTATCCCAACTGGGGGTAGCCAAGTAAACAAAATGCCACTGTCCCAGGTGTAAGAGACAACATTGCCCAGGCATGGTCTAACCCCTCACATCGTTCCTGTGCTTTTGGGAGCCGGAGGGACACCTGAGGCCCACGGCCCTGAGACCCGTTGGGCAAAAAGCCGACTTCCCACGGAAACAGTTTTCCTGAGGTGCAGACCCTCTCACAAGTGGTTGTGGCAAGGGAAAGCAAATGCCATCCACTTCTCTGGAAGAAACCACAGTGCCCAGCCATGTGCTAAGCCCTCCCATCCTCACTGGGCTTCGGGCAGCAGGAGTGAAAAGAGAGGAGCACAGCACTGGGACCCATTTGACAAAAACCGGCCTCCCCCGAAAAAGTCTTTCTCCACGTGCAAACATGCTCCCAAGTGCCTGTGGCAAGGTGAAGGAAAGTCCCTACACTGACCTGGAAGAGACCACAGGGCCCAGGCACAGTCTGAGCCCTTCCCTCATCCCGGTGGTTTTGCTAGCAGGAGTTCAACCCCAACGAACCCAGCCCGGAGACCCCCTGGGGCCCAAACGGCTTCTGACGAACAATATGATCTTGCTGTGGAAAACCAATCCCAAGGGGTGGTAGCCAGCTACACAAAATAGCACACACCCAGGTGTAAGAAACAACATTGCCCAGGCATGGTCTAGGCCCCTCACCTCGTCCCTGTGCTTTGTGGAGCTGGAGGGACACCCGAGGTCCACGGCCCTGAGACCCGTTGGGCAAAAAGCCGGCTTCCCACGGAAACAGTTTTCCTGAGGTACAGACCCTCTCACAAGTGGTTGTGGCAAGGGAAAGCAAATGCCATCCACTTCTCTGGAAGAAACCACAGTGCCCAGCCATGTGCTAGGCCCTCCCATCCTCACTGGGCTTCTGGCAGCAGGAGTGAAAAGAGAGGAGCACAGCACTGGGACCCGTTTGACAAAGACCGGCCTCCCCCGAGACAGTCTTTCCCCACGTGCAGACATGCTCCCAAGTGCCTGTGTCAAGGTGAAGGAAAGGCCCTACACTGACCTGGAAGAGACCACAGGGCCGTGGCAGTCTGAGCCCTTCCCTCATCCTGGCGATTTTGCTAGCAGGAGTTCAACCCCAACGAACCCAGCCCGGAGACCCCCTGGGGCCAAAACGGCTTCTGATGAACAATATGCTCTTGCTGTGGAAAACCTATCCCAAGTGGGGGTAGCCAGGTACACAAAATGCCACACACCCAGGTGTAAGAAACAATATTGCCCAGGCATGATCTAAGCCCCTCTACTCGTCCCTGTGCTTTTGGGTTAGGGTTCGTGTTAGGTTAAGGGTTCCAGTTCGGGATAGGGTTCGGGTTAGGGTTTAGGGTTAGGGTTAGGGTTCGGGTTCGGGTTAGGGTTCGGGTTAGTGTTTAGGGTCAGGGTTAGGGTTAGGTTTCGATTTCTGGTTCGGGTTCGGGTTCGGGTTCGTGTTCGGGTTCGGGTTCATTTTATGGTTCGGGTTAGTGTTCGGATTCGGGTTCGGGTTCGAGTTAGGGTTAGGGTTCGGGTTCGGGTTCGGGTTAGGGTTAGGGTTCGGGATCGGGTTCGTGTTCGGGTTCGGATTCGGGTTCAGGTTAGGGTTCGGGTTCGGTTTACGGTTCGGGGTGGGGTTAGGGTTCGTGTTAGGGTTCGGGTTAGGGTTAGGGTTAGGGTTAGCGTTAGGGTTCGGGTTCGGGTTCGGGATCAGGTTCGGGTTAGGGTTAGGGTTCGGGTCAGGGTTCGGGTTCGGTTTAGGGTTCAGATTTGGGTTCGAGTTCGGGTTTGGGTTAGGGATCGGTTTAGGTTTCGGGTTAGGGTTAGGGTTCGGGTTAGGGTTAGGGTTCGGGTTCGGGTTAGGGTTCGGGTTCGTTTTAGGGTTCGGGTTCGGGTTCGGGTTAGGGTTCGGGTTAGGGTTAGGGTTCGTGTTAGGGTTAGGGTTCGGATTCGGGTTATGGTTAGGGTTAGGGTAACTGTTCGGGTTAGGGTTCGGGTTAGGGATAGGGTTCGGGTTAGGGTTAGGGTTCGGATTAGGGTTCGGGTTTGGGTTCGGGTTAGGGTTTAGGGTTAGGGTTCGTGTTATGGTTAGGATTAGGGTTAGGGATTGGGTTAGGGTTCGGGTTAGGGTTCGGGTTAGGGTTAGGGTTAGGATTCCGGTTAGGGATAGGGTTAGGGTTAGGGTCGGGTTAGGGTTAGGTTTCCAGTTAGGGATAGGGTTAGGGTTAGGGTCGGGTTAGGGTTAGGGTTCGGGTTAGGGTTCGGGTTCGGTTTCGTGTTAGGGTTAGGGTTAGGGTTAGGGTTAGGGTTCGGTTTCCAGTCAGGGATAGGGTTAGGGTTAGGGTCGGGTTAGGGTTAGGGTTCAGGTTAGGGTTCGGGTTCGGTTTCGTGTTAGGTTTAGGGTTAGGGTTAGGGTTAGCGTTAGGGTAAGGGTTAGGGTTAGGATTCGGGTTAGGGTTCGGTTTCCTGTTAGTGATAGGGTTAGGGTTAGGGTCGGGTTAGGGTTAGGGTTCGGGTTAGGGTTCGGGTTCTGTTTCGTGTTAGGGTTAGGGTTAGGGTTAGGGTTCGAGTTCGGGTTCAGGGTTAGGGTTAGGGTTAGGGTTCGTGTTAGGGTTAGGGTTCGGATTCGGGTTAGGGTTAGGGTTAGGGTAAGGGTTCGGGTTAGGTTTAGGGTTCGTGTTAGGGTTAGGGTTAGGGTTCAGGTTCACGTTCCGGTTAGGGTTCGTGTTCGGGTTAGGGTTAGTGTTAGGTTTAGGGTTCAGATTCGGTTTCGGGTTAGGGTTCGGGTTCAGGTTAGGGATAGGGTTAGGGTTAGGGTCGGTTTAGGGTTAGCGTTCGGGTTAGGGTTAGGGTTCCTCTTAGGGTTTGGTTTAGGGTTAGGGTTAGGTATGGGTTAGGGTTAGGGTTTGGTTTCGGGTTCGGGTTAGGTTTACGGTTCGGGTTAGTGTTAAGTTTCGGATTAGGGTTAGGGTTGGGGATCGGGTTTGGGATAGGGTTAGGGTTAGGGTTCAGGTTAGGGTTAGGGTTAGGTTTTGGGTTGGTTTACGGTTAGGGTTCGGGTGAGTTTGGTTAGGGTTAGGTTAGGGTTCGGCTTAGGGTTATGGTTAGGGTTCGTGTTCTGGTTAGGGTTAGGGTTTGGGTTAGGGTTAGGGTTCCTCTTAGTTTTGGGGTTAGGGTTAGGTTTGGGTTAGGGTTAGGGTTTGGATTCGGGTTTGGTTTAGGGTTAGGGTTAGGGTTAGGTTTAGGGTTCGGGTTCGGGTTCGGGTTCGGGTTAGGGTTAAGGTTAGGTTTCGGGTTAGGGTTAGGGTTAGGTTCGGTTTAGGGTTAGGGTTCCTCTTAGGGTTCAGGTTAGGGATAGGGTTAGGGTTATGGTTAGGGTTAGGGTTAGGGTGAGGTTTAGGATTTGGGTTCAGGTTAGGTTTAGGGTTAGGGTTAGGGTTTGGGTTAGGGTTAGGGTTACGGTTCGGTTTTGCGTTAGTGTTAGGGTTTGGGTTAGTGTTCCTCTTAGGGTTTGGTTTAAGGTTAGGGTTAGGGTTAGGTTTGGGTTAGGGTTAGGGTTTGGGTTTGGGTTTGGGTTAGGTTTAGGGTTAGGTTTAGGGTTCGGGTTAGGGTTATGGTTAGGGTTAGGGTTCGGGTTCGGGTTAGGGTTAGGGTTCAGGTTAGGGTTCGGGTTAGGGTTGGCGTCAGGGTTAGGTTTCAGGTTAGGGATAGCGTTAGTGTAAGGGTCGGGTTAGGGTTCGGGTTACTCTTCGGTTTCAGGTTAGGGTTAGGGTTCTGGTTAGGTTTCAGGTTCGGGTTAGGGTTAGGTTTTGGGTTCGGGTTAGGGTTAGGGTTAGGGTTCCGGTTATGATTAGGGTTAGGCTTAGGTTTCGGGTTAGGGTTAGTGTGCTGGTTTTGGTTATGGTTAGGGTTACGGTTAGGGTTAGGGTTACAATTCGGGTTCAGGGTTAGGGTTAGGGTTAGGGTTAGGGTTAGGTTTGGGTTAGGGTTAGGGTTTGGGTTTGGGTTTTGGTTAGGTTTAGGGTTAGGTTTAGGTTTCGAGTTAGGGTTATGGTTAGGGTTAGGGTTCGGGTTAGGGTTAGGGTTCAGGTTAGGGTTCGGGTTAGGGTTGGCGTCAGGGTTAGGTTTCAGGTTAGAGATAGCGTTAGTGTAAGGGTCCGGTTAGGGTTCGGGTTACTCTTCGGTTTCGGGTTAGGGTTAGGGTTCTGGTTAGGTTTCAGGTTCGGGTTCGGGTTAGGTTTCGTGTTCGGGTTAGGGTTAGGGTTAGGGTTCCGGTTATGGTTAGGGTTAGGCTTAGGTTTCGGGTTAGGGTTAGTGTGCTGGTTATGGTTATGGTTAGGGTTACGGTTAAGGTTAGGGTTACGATTCGGGTTCAGGGTTAGGGTTAGGGTTAGGGTTATGGTTAGGGTTAGTGTGCTGGTTCGGTTTTGGGTTAGGGTTCGGGTTAGGGTTAGGGTTAGGGTTAGGGTTAGGGTTAGGATTCAGGTTCAGGTTCCGGTTAGGGTTTGTGTTCGGGTTAGGGATAGTGTTAGGTTTAGGGTCGGGTTCGGGTTAGGGTTTGGTTTCGGGTTCAGGTTAGGGATAGGGTTAGGGTTAGGGTCGGGTTAGGGTTAGCGTTCGGGTTAGGGTTAGGGTTAGGGTTAGGGTTCCTCTTAGGGTTCGGTTTAGAGTTAGGGTTAGGTTTGGGTTAGGGTTAGGGTTTGGATTCGGGTTCGGGTTAGGGTTAGGGTTCGGGTTAGAGTTAGGGTTCGGATTAAGGTTAGGGTTAGGGTTCGGGTGAGTTTGGTTAGGGTTAGGTTTAGGGTTCGGGTTCGGGATAGGGTTAGGGTTAGGGTTCAGGTTAGGGTTAGGGTTAGGTTTCGGGTTGGTTTACGGTTAGGGTTCGGGTGAGTTTGGTTAGGGTTAGGTTAGGGTTCGGCTTAGGGTTATGGTTAGGGTTCGTGTTCTGGTTAGGGTTAGGGTTTGGGTTAGGGTTAGGGTTCCTCTTAGTTTTGGGGTTAGGGTTAGGTTTGGGTTAGGGTTAGGGTTTGGATTCGGGTTAGGTTTAGGGTTAGGGGTAGGTTTAGGGTTCGGGTTCGGGTTCGGGTTAGGGTTAAGGTTAGGTTTCGGGTTAGGGTTAGGGTTAGGTTCGGTTTAGGGTTAGGGTTCCTTTTAGGGTTCAGGTTAGGGATAGGGTTAGGGTTATGGTTAGGGTTAGGGTTAGGGTGAGGTTTAGGATTTGGGTTCAGGTTAGGTTTAGGGTTAGGGTTAGGGTTTGGGTTAGGGTTAGGGTTACGGTTCGGTTTTGCGTTAGTGTTAGGGTTTGGGTTAGTGTTCCTCTTAGGGTTCGGTTTAAGGTTAGGGTTAGGGTTAGGTTTGGGTTAGGGTTAGGGTTTGGGTTTGGGTTTGGGTTAGGTTTAGGGTTAGGTTTAGGGTTCGGGTTAGGGTTATGGTTAGGGTTAGGGTTCGGGTTCGGGTTAGGGTTAGGGTTCAGGTTAGGGTTCGGGTTAGGGTTGGCGTCAGGGTTAGGTTTCAGGTTAGGGATAGCGTTAGTGTAAGGGTCGGGTTAGGGTTCGGGTTACTCTTCGGTTTCAGGTTAGGGTTAGGGTTCTGGTTAGGTTTCAGGTTCGGGTTAGGGTTAGGTTTTGGGTTCGGGTTAGGGTTAGGGTTAGGGTTCCGGTTATGATTAGGGTTAGGCTTAGGTTTCGGGTTAGGGTTAGTGTGCTGGTTTTGGTTATGGTTAGGGTTACGGTTAGGGTTAGGGTTACAATTCGGGTTCAGGGTTAGGGTTAGGGTTAGGGTTAGGGTTAGGTTTGGGTTAGGGTTAGGGTTTGGGTTTGGGTTTTGGTTAGGTTTAGGGTTAGGTTTAGGTTTCGAGTTAGGGTTATGGTTAGGGTTAGGGTTCGGGTTAGGGTTAGGGTTCAGGTTAGGGTTCGGGTCAGGGTTGGCGTCAGGGTTAGGTTTCAGGTTAGAGATAGCGTTAGTGTAAGGGTCCGGTTAGGGTTCGGGTTACTCTTCGGTTTCGGGTTAGGGTTAGGGTTCTGGTTAGGTTTCAGGTTCGGGTTCGGGTTAGGTTTCGTGTTCGGGTTTGGGTTAGGGTTAGGGTTCCGGTTATGGTTAGGGTTAGGCTTAGGTTTCGGGTTAGGGTTAGTGTGCTGGTTATGGTTATGGTTAGGGTTACGGTTAAGGTTAGGGTTACGATTCGGGTTCAGGGTTAGGGTTAGGGTTAGGGTTATGGTTAGGGTTAGTGTGCTGGTTCGGTTTTGGGTTAGGGTTCGGGTTAGGGTTAGGGTTAGTGTTAGGGTTAGGGTTAGGGTTAGGATTCAGGTTCAGGTTCCGGTTAGGGTTAGTGTTCGGGTTAGGGATAGTGTTAGGTTTAGGGTCGGGTTCGGGTTCGGGTTAGGGTTTGGTTTCGGGTTCAGGTTAGGGATAGGGTTAGGGTTAGGGTCGGGTTAGGGTTAGCGTTCGGGTTAGGGTTAGGGTTAGGGTTAGGGTTCCTCTTAGGGTTCGGTTTAGAGTTAGGGTTAGGTTTGGGTTAGGGTTAGGGTTTGGATTCGGGTTCGGGTTAGGGTTAGGGTTCGGGTTAGAGTTAGGGTTCGGATTAAGGTTAGGGTTAGGGTTCGGGTGAGTTTGGTTAGGGTTAGGTTTAGGGTTCGGGTTCGGGATAGGGTTAGGGTTAGGGTTCAGGTTAGGGTTAGGGTTAGGTTTCGGGTTGGTTTACGGTTAGGGTTCAGGTGAATTTGGTTAGGGTTAGGGTTAGGGTTAGGGTTAGGGTTAGGGTTCGGGTTAGAGTTAGGTTTCGGGTTCGGGTTCGCATTAGGCTTAGGATTCGGGTTTGGGTTAGGGTTAGGGTTCGGGTTCGGGTTCGGGTTAGGGTTCGGGTTCGGGTTAGGGTTAGGGTTAGGGTTAGGATTACGGTTAGGGTTAGGGTTACGGTTCGGTTCGAATTAGGTTTCGGGTTCGGGTTAGGGTTAAGTTTCGGGTTAGGGTTCCGGTTATGGTTAGGGTTAGGGTTAGGTTAGGGTTCGGGTTCGGGTTCGGATTAGGGTTTTTGTTCGGGTTAGGGTTAGGGTTCGGGTTCGGGTTTGGGTTAGGGTTCGGTTAGGGTTAGGGTTCGGGTTAGGGTTAGGGTTAGGGTTAGGGTTCGCCATCGGGTTAGGGTTAGGGTAAGTGTTAGTGTTCGGGTTCGGCATAGGGTTCAGGTTAGGGTTCGGTTAGGGTTAGGGTTAGGGTTCGGGTTAGGGTTAGGGTTAGGGTTCGGGTTAGGGTTCGGGTTCGGTTTAGGGTTAGGGTTAGGGTTAGGTTTCGAGTTAGGGTTCGGTTTCCAGTTAGGGATAGGGTTAGGGTTAGGGTCGGGTTCAGGTTAGGTTTCGGGTTAGGGTTACGGTTAGGGTTAGGGTTCGGGTTGGGTGAGGGTTAGGGTTAGGGTTAGTTTTACAGATCGGGTTAGGGTTCGGGTTAGGGTTAGGGTTAGGGTTAGGGTTAGGGTTAGGGTTTGGATTCGGGTTAGGGTTAGGGTTAGGGTTAGGGTTTGGATTCGGGTTAGGGTTAGGGTTCAGGTTAGGGTTCGGGTTAGGGTTAGGGTTAGGGTTAGGGTTTGGGTTAGGGTTAGGGTTACGGTTCGGTTTTGCGTTAGTGTTAGGGTTTGGGTTAGTGTTCCTCTTACGGTTCGGTTTAGGGTTAGGTTTAGGGTTCGGGTTAGGGTTACGGTTAGGGTTAGGGTTCGGGTTCGGGTTAGGGTTAGGGTTCAGGTTAGGGTTCGGGTTAGGGTTGGCATCAGGGTTAGGTTTCAGGTTAGGGATAGCGTTAGTGTAAGGGTCGGGTTAGGGTTCGGGTTACTCTTCGGTTTCGGGTTAGGGTTAGGGTTCTGGTTTGGTTTCAGGTTCGGGTTAGGGTTAGGTTTCGGGTTCGGGTTAGGGTTAGGGTTAGGGTTCCGGTTATGGTTAGGGTTAGGCTTAGGTTTCGGGTTAGGGTTAGTGTGCTGGTTATGGTTATGGTTAGGGTTACGGTTAGGGTTAGGGTTACGATTCGGGTTCAGGGTTAGGGTTAGGGTTAGGGTTAGGGTTAGGGTTAGGTTTGGGTTAGGGTTAGGGTTTGGGTTTGGGTTTGGGTTAGGTTTAGGGTTAGGTTTAGGGTTCGGGTTAGGGTTATGGTTAGGGTTAGGGTTCGGGTTCGGGTTAGGGTTAGGGTTCAGGTTAGGGTTCGGGTTAGGGTTGGCGTCAGGGTTAGGTTTCAGGTTAGGGATAGCGTTAGTGTAAGGGTCCGGTTAGGGTTCGGGTTACTCTTCGGTTTCGGGTTAGGGTTAGGGTTCTGGTTAGGTTTCAGGTTCGGGTTCGGGTTAGGTTTCGTGTTCGGGTTAGGGTTAGGGTTAGGGTTCCGGTTATGGTTAGGGTTAGGCTTAGGTTTCGGGTTAGGGTTAGTGTGCTGGTTATGGTTATGGTTAGGGTTACGGTTAGGGTTAGGGTTATGATTCGGGTTCAGGGTTAGGGTTAGGGTTAGGGTTATGGTTAGGGTTAGTGTGCTGGTTCGGTTTTGGGTTAGGGTTCGGGTTCGGGTAACGTTTGGGTTAGGGTTAGTGTTTGGCCTCAGGTTCGGGTTAGGTTTAGGGTTAGGGCTCGGGTTAGGGTTAGGGTTAGGATTCAGGTTCAGGTTCCGGTTAGGGTTTGTGTTCGGGTTAGGGATAGTGTTAGGTTTAGGGTCGGGTTCGGGTTCGGGTTAGGGTTTGGTTTCGGGTTCAGGTTAGGGATAGGGTTAGGGTTAGGGTCGGGTTAGGGTTAGCGTTCGGGTTAGGGTTAGGGTTAGGGTTAGGGTTCCTCTTAGGGTTCGGTTTAGAGTTAGGGTTAGGTTTGGGTTAGGGTTAGGGTTTGGATTCGGGTTCGGGTTAGGGTTAGGGTTCGGGTTAGAGTTAGGGTTTGGATTAAGGTTAGGGTTAGGGTTCGGGTGAGTTTGGTTAGGGTTAGGTTTAGGGTTCGGGTTCGGGATAGGGTTAAGGTTAGGGTTCAGGTTAGGGTTAGGGTTAGGTTTCGGGTTGGTTTACGGTTAGGGTTCAGGTGAATTTGGTTAGGGTTAGGGTTAGGGTTAGGGTTAGGGTTAGGGTTCGGGTTAGAGTTAGGTTTCGGGTTCGGGTTCGCATTAGGCTTAGGATTCGGGTTTGGGTTAGGGTTAGGGTTCGGGTTCAGGTTCGGGTTAGGGTTTGGGTTCGGGTTAGGGTTCGGGTTCGGGTTAGGGTTCGGGTTAGGGTTAGGGTTAGGTTTAGGATTACGGTTAGGGTTAGGGTTACGGTTCGGTTCGAATTAGGTTTCGGGTTCGGGTTAGGGTTAAGTTTCGGGTTAGGGTTCCGGTTATGGTTAGGGTTAGGCTTAGGTTAGGGTTCGGGTTCGGGTTCGGATTAGGGTTTTTGTTCGGGTTAGGGTTAGGGTTCGGGTTCGGGTTTGGGTTAGGGTTCGGTTAGGGTTAGGGTTCGGGTTAGGGTTAGGGTTAGGGTTAGGGTTCGCCATCGGGTTAGGGTTAGGGTTAGTGTTAGTGTTCGGGTTCGGGATAGGGTTCAGGTTAGGGTTCGGTTAGGGTTAGGGTTAGGGTTCGGGTTAGGGTTAGGGTTAGGGTTCGGGTTAGGGTTCGGGTTCGGTTTAGGGTTAGGGTCAGGGTTAGGTTTCGGGTTAGGGTTCGGTTTCCAGTTAGGGATAGGGTTAGGGTTAGGGTCGGGTTCAGGTTAGGTTTCGGGTTAGGGTTACGGTTAGGGTTAGGGTTCGGGTTGGGTGAGGGTTAGGGTTAGGGTTAGGTTTACAGATCGGGTTAGGGTTCGGGTTAGGGTTAGGATTAGGGTTACGGTTAGGTTTCCGGTTAGGGATAGGTTTAGGGTTAGGGTCGGGTTAGGGTTAGGTTTCGGGTTAGGGTTACGGTTAGGGTTAGGGTTAGGGTTAGGGTTAGGGTTAGGGTTCGGGTTAGGGTTAGGGTTCGGGTTAGGGTTCGAGTTCGGGTTAGGGTTCGGTTTGGTTTAGGGTTCGGGTTCAGGTTAGGGTTATGGTTAGGGTTAGGGTTAGGGTTCGGGTTAGGTTTCCGGTTATGGTTAGGGTTAGGGTTAGGTTTCGGGTTAGGGTTAGTGTGCTGGTTCCGTTTTGGGTTAGGGTTTGGTTTCGGATAACTTTTGGGTTAGGGTTAGTGTTTGGCTTCGGGTTCGGGTTAGGTTTAGGGTTAGGGTTCGGGTTAGGGTTACGATTCGGGTTCAGGGTTAGGGTTAGGGTTAGGGTTAGTGTGCTGGTTCGGTTTTGGGTTAGGGTTCGATTTCGGGTAACGTTTGGGTTAGGGTTAGTGTTTGGCCTCAGGTTCGGGTTAGGTTTAGGGTTAGGGTTCGGGTTAGGGTTAGGGTTAGGATTCAGGTTCAGGTTCCGGTTAGGGTTTAGTTCAGGTTAGGGATAGTGTTAGGTTTAGGGTCGGGTTTGGGTTTGGGTTACGGTTTGGTTTCGGGTCAGGTTAGGGATAGGGTTAGGGTTAGGGTTGGGTTAGGGTTAGCATTTGGGTTAGGGTTAGGGTTAGGGTTAGGGTTAGGGTTAGGGTTCCTCTTAGGGTTCGGTTTAGGGTTAGGGTTAGGTTTGGGTTAGGGTTAAGGTTTGGATTCGGGTTCGGGTTAGGGTTAGGGTTCGGGTTAGAGTTAGGGTTCCGATTAAGGTTAGGGTTAGGGTTCGGGTGAGTTTGGTTAGGGTTTGGTTTTGGGTTCGGGTTCGGGATAGGGTTAGGGTTAGGGTTCAGGTTAGGGTAGGTTTAGGTTTCGGGTTGGTTTATGGTTAGGGTTCAGGTGAATTTGGTTAGGGTTAGGGTTAGGGTTAGTGTTCGGGTTAGAATTAGGTTTCGGGTTCGGGTTCGCATTAGGTTAGGATTCGGGTTTGGGTTAGGGTTAGGGTTCGGGTTCGGGTTCGGGTTAGGGTTTGGGTTCGGGTTAGGGTTCGGGTTCGGGTTAGAATTTGGGTTCGGGTTAGGGTTCGGGTGACGGTTAGGGTTAAGATTATGGTTATGGTTAGGGTTAGGGTTAGGGTTCGGTTTCGTTTTAGGATCAGGGTTCGGGTGAGGGTTCGGGTTAGGGCTAGTGTTCAAGTTAGTGTTAGGTTTCGGGTTAGTTTTAGGTTAGGGTTAGCGTTCTGGTAGGGATAGGGTTAGGGTAGGGTTATACGTTCGGGTTTGGTGTTCGGGTTAGGTTTCATGTTCAAGTTCGGGTCAGGGTTAGTGTTCGGGTTCGGGTCAGGTTAGGGTTAGGGTTAGGGTTAGGGTTTGGGTTAGGTTTCGGCTTCAGGTTCATGTTAAGGTTAGGGTTCTGGTTTGGGTTAGGGTTAGGATTCGGTTTAGGGTTAGGATCAGGGTTCGGGTGAGGGTTCGGTTTAGGGCTAGGGTTCGGGTTAGTGTTAGGGTTCGGGTTAGTTTTAGGGTTAGGGTTAGGGTTCTGGTAAGGTTAGGGTTAGGGTTAGGGTTAGAGGTTCGGGTTCGGTGTTCGGGTTAGGTTTCGGGTTCAAGTTCGGTTAGGGTTAGGGTTAGGGTTCTGGTTAGGGTTAGGGTTAGGGTTCGGGTTGGGTTAGGGTTAGGGTTAGGGTTCGGTTTGGGTTCGGCTTCGGGTTAGGGTTAGGGTTAGGGTTAGGCTTATGCTTAGGGTTTGGGTTAGGGTTCGGGTTCGGGTTAGGGTTCCAGTTATGGTTAGGATTTGGGGTCTGGTTAGGTTTATGGTTAGGGTTAGGGTTAGGGTTAGGGTTAGGTTTAGGGTTCGGGTTAGGGTTCCAGTTAGGGTTAGGATTTGGGTTCTGGTTAGGGTAAGGGTTAGGGTTCAGTTTTGGGTTCATGTTTGGGTTAAGGTAGGGTAAGAGTTAGGGTTCGGGTTAGGATTAGGGTTAAGGTACGGGTTCGGGTTATGGTTAGGGTTAGGGTTAGGATTACAATTCGGTTTCGGGATCGGGGTAGTGTTAGGGTTAGGGTTCAGGTTAGGGATAGGTGTAGGGTTAGGGTTACGATTCGGGTTAGGGTTAGGGATAGTGTAGGGTTCGGGTTAGGCTTCGGTTTCGGGTTAGGGTTAGGGTTAGGGTTAGGTTTAGGTTTCCGGTTAGGGATAGGGTTAGGGTTCGGGTTGGTTAGGGTTTGGGTTAGAGTTAGGGTTAGGGTTAGGGTTAGGGTTAGGGGTAGGGTTAGGTTAGGTTTAGGGTTAGGTTCGAGTTAAGGTCGGGTTAGAGTTCGGGTAGGGTTAGGGTTAGGGTTAGGGTTCTGGTTAGGGTTCGGGTTAGGGTTAGCGTTTCGGTTATGGCTAGGGTTCAGTTTAGGATTAGGGTTCGGGTTAGGGTTATGGTTATGGATCAGGTTAGGTTTAGGGTTAGGGTTAGGCGTTGGGTTTAGGGTTAGGGTTCGGGTTAGGGCCAGTGTAATGGGTTAGGGTTAGGGTTAGGGTTAGGGTTAGGGTTAGGGTTCGGGTTAGGGTTAGGGTTCCGGTTATGGTTAGGGTTAGGGTGTGGGTTCGGGTTAGGGTTCGGGTTAGGGTTATGTTCGGGTTAGGGTTACGGTTAGGGTTCGGGTTAGGGTTAGGGTTAGGGTTAGGGTTAGGGTTAGGATTCGGGTTAGGGTTAGGGTTAGGTTAGGGTTAGGTTAGGGTTAGCTTTAGGGTTAGGGTTAGGGTTAGGGTTCGGTTTCCAGTTAGGGATAGGGTTAGGGTTAGGGTCGCGTTAGGCTTAGGTTTCGGGTTAGGGTTAAGGTTAGGGTTAGGGTTCGGGTTGGGTTAGGGTTAGGGTTAGGGTTCGGTTTGGGTTCGGCTTCGGGTTAGGGTTAGGGTTAGGGTTAGGCTTATGCTTAGGGTTTGGGTTAGGGTTCGGGTTCGGGTTAGGGTTCCAGTTATGGTTAGGATTTGGGTTCTGGTTAGGTTTATGGTTAGGGTTAGGGTTAGGGTTAGGGTTAGGGTTCGGGTTAGGGTTCCAGTTAGGGTTAGGATTTGGGTTATGGTTAGGGTAAGGGTTAGGGTTCAGTTTTGGGTTCATGTTTGGGTTAAGGTAGGGTAAGAGTTAGGGTTCGGGTTAGGATTAGGGTTAAGGTACGGGTTCGGGTTATGGTTAGGGTTAGGGTTAGGTTAAGGGTTCGGGTTAAGGTTAGGGTTCGGGTTGGGGTTTGGGTTACGGTTCGGGTGACGTTTAGGGCTAGGGTTACGATTAGGTTTCGGGTTACGGTTGGGGTTCAGTTTCGGGTTCGGATTCGGGTTCAGGTTCGGGTTCGGGTTACGGTTAGGGTTAGGGTTAGAGTTCGGGTTCAGGTTTGGGTTAGGGTTAGGGTTTGGATTCGGGTTCGGGTTAGATTTTGGGTTCAGGTTTGGGTTTGGGTTCGTGTTAGGGTTAGGGTTCGGTTTAGGGTTAGGGTTCGGATTAGGGGTAGGTTTTGAGTTTGGGTTAGGGTTCGGGGTAGGTTTAGGGTTCGGGTTCGGAGTAGGGTTAAGGTTAGGGTAAAGGTTTGGGTTAGGGTTCGTGTTAGGGTTAGGGTTAGGTTTCGGTTTAGGGTTAGGGTTAGTTTTCGGGTTAGGGTTAGGGTTCGGGTTCGTGTTTGGTTTAGGGTTCGGGTGATGTTTAGGGCTAGGGTTACGATTAGGTTTCGGGTTACGGTTAGGGTTAGGGTTAGGTTTAGGGTTAGGGTTACGGTGAGCTTTAGGGTGTCGGTTCGGGTTAGGTTTAGAGTTCAGGTCAGGTTTCGGGTTAGGGTTAGGGTTCGGGTCGGGTTTTGGTTAGGGTTCGGGTGACCTTTATTGCTAGGGTTACGATTAGGTTTCGGGTTACGGTTAGGGTTCAGTTTCGGGTTCGGTTTCGGGTTCAGGTTCGGGTTCGGGTTAGGGTTACGGTTAGGGTTAGAGTTCGGGTTAGGGTTTGGGTTCGGGTTAGGGTTAGGGTTAGGGTTCAGGTTAGGGATAGGGTTAGAGTAAGGGTCGGGTTAGGGTTCGGGTTACTCTTCGGGTTCGGGTTAGGGTTAGGGTTCTTGTTAGGTTTCAGGTTCGGGTTAGGGATAGGTTTCGGGTTAGGGTTAGGGTTAGCGTTAGGGTCGGGTTAGGGTTAGGGTTAGGGTTCGGGTTAGGGTTAGGGTTAGGGGTTACGGTTAGGGTTAGGTTTAGGGGTTAGGGTTAGGGGTTAGGGTGAGGGTTAGGGTTATTGTTAGGGTTAGGAATCGGGTCAGGGTTTGGTTTCCAGTTAGGGATAGGGTTAGTGTTAGGGTCGGGTTTGGGTTAGGGTTTGGGTTAGGGTTAGGGTTAGGGTTAGGGTTCGGGTTCAGCTTAGAGATAGGGTTAGGGTTTGTGTTAGGATTCGGGTTAGGGTTAGGGTTAGGGTTCTGGTTCGGGTTCGGTTTCAGGTTAGAGATAGGGTTAGGGTTTGGGTTAGGAATCGGGTTAGGGTTACGGTTAGGGTAGGGTTCGGGTTAGGGTTAGGGTTCGGTTTAGGGTTAGGGTTCGGGTCGGGTTAGGGTTTGGGTTAGGGTTCGGGTTAGGGTTATCGTTAGGGTTAGGGTTCGGGTTCGGGTTCGGGTTCCCGTTAGGGTTAGGATTAGGGTTAGTGTTCGGGTAAGCGTTCGGGTTAGGGTTAGGGTTAGGGTTAGGGTTAGGGTTAGGCTTAGGGTTTGGGTTAGGGTTCGGGTTCGGGTTAGGGTTCCGGTTAGGGTTAGGGTTAGGGTTAGGCTTAGGGTTAGGGTTAGGGTTCGAGTTCGGGTTCAGGTTAGAGATAGGGTTATGGTTAGGATTAGGATTCGGGTCAGGGTTAGCGTTAGGGTAGGGTTCGGGTTAGGGTTAGGGTTAGGATTAGGGTTAGGGTTCGGGTTCGGGTTAGGGTTCGGGTTCGGTTTTGGGTTAGGGTTAGGGTTAGGGTTAGGGTTAGGGTTAGGCTTAGGGTTTGGGTTAGGGTTCGGGTTCGGGTTAGGGTTCCGGTTAGGGTTAGGGTTAGGGTTAGGCTTAGGGTTAGGGTTAGGGTTCGAGTTCGGGTTCAGGTTAGAGATAGGGTTTTGGTTAGGGTTAGGATTCGGGTCAGGGTTAGCGTTAGGGTAGGGCTCGGGTTAGGGTTAGGGTTAGGGTTAGGGTTAGGCTTAGGGTTTGGGTTAGGGTTCGGGTTCGGGTTAGGGTTCCGGTTAGGGTTAGGGTTAGGGTTAGGCTTAGGGTTAGGGTTAGGGTTCGGGTTCGCGTTAGGGTTAGGGCTAGGGTTAGGGTTAGGGTTAGGGTTCGGGGTAGGGTTCGGCCTCGGTTTAGGGTTAGGGTTAGCTTTAGGGTTAGAGTTCGCGTTAGGGTTTGGGTTAAGGTTCCTCTAGGGTTCGGTTTAGGGTTAGGGTTAGAGTTAGATTTGGGTAAGGGTTAGGGTTTGGATTCAGGTTCGGGTTCGGTTTAGGGTTAGGGTTTGGGTTAGGGTTAGGGTTAGGGTTCGGGTTAGGGTTTAGTTCGGTTTAGGGTTCGGGTTAATGTTAGGGTTCGGGTTCGGTTTTGGGTTATGGTTAGGGATCAGGTTAGGGTTAGGGTTAGGGTTAGTGGTTGGGTTTAGGGTTAGGGTTCGGGTTAGGGTCAGGGTAATGGTCAGGATCAGGGTCAGTGTGTGGGTCAGGGTATAGGGTTTGGGTTCCAGTTAGGGTACGGGTCGGGTAAGAGACCACTGTGCCCAGGCACCGTGTGAGCTCTTCCCTCATCTCGGCGCTTTTGCCAGCAGGACTTCAACCCGAACGAACCCAGCCCGGTGACCCCCTGGGGCAAAAACTGCTTCCGACGAGCAATATGCTCTTACTGTGGAAACCTATCCCAACTGGGGGTAGCCAAGTAAACAAAATGCCACTGTCCCAGGTGTAAGAGACAACGTTGCCCAGGCATGGTCTAAGCCCCTCACATCGTCCCTGTGCTTTGTGGAGCCGGAGGGACACCTGAGGCCCACGGCCCTGAGACCCGTTGGGCAAAAAGCCGGCTTCCCAAGGAAAGAGTTTTCCTGAGGTGCAGATCCTCTCACCAGTGGTTGTGGCAAGGGAAAGCAATTGCCATCCACTTCTCTGGAAGAAACCACAGTGCCCAGCCATGTGCTAGGCCCTCCCATCCTCACTGGGCTTCTGGCAGCAGGAGTGAAAAGAGAGGAGCACAGCACTGGGACCCGTTTGACAAAAACCGGCCTCCCCCGAGAAAGTCTTTCTCCAAGTGCAGACATGCTCCAAGTGCCTGTGGCAAGGTGAAGGAAAGGCCCTACACTGACCTGGAAGAGACCACAGGGCCCAGGCACAGTCTGAGCCCTTCCCTCATCCCGGCACTTTTGCTAGCAGGAGTTCAACCCCAACGAACCCAGCCCGGAGACCCCCTGGGGTCAAAACGGCTTCCGACCAACAATATGCTCTTGCTGTGGAAAACCTATCCCAAGGGGTGGTAGCCAGCTACACAAAATGCTACACACCCAGGTGTAAGAAACAACATTGCCCAGGCACTGTCTAGGCCCCTCACCTCGTCCCTGTGCTTTGCGGAGCGGAGGAACACCCGAGGCCCACGGCCCTGAGACCCCTTTGCAAAAAGCCGGCTTCCCCCAGAAACAGTTTTCCTGAGGTGCAGACCCTCTCACAAGTGGTTGTGGCAAGGGAAAGCAAATGCCATCCACTTCTCTGGAAGAAACCACAGTGCCCAGCCATGTGCTAGGCCCTCCCATCCTCACTGGGCTTCCGGCAGCAGGAGTGAAAAGAGAGGAGCACAGCACTGGGACCCGTTTGACAAAGACCGGCCTCCCCCGAGACAGTCTTTCCCCACGTGCAGACATGCTCCCAAGTGCCTGTGGCAAGGTGAAGGTAAGGCCCTACACTGACCTGGAAGAGACCACAGGGCCATGGCACAGTCTGAGCCCTTCCCTCATCCTGGCGATTTTGCTAGCAGGAGTTCAACCCCAACGAACCCAGCCCGGAGACCCCCTGGGGCCAAAACGGCTTCTGATGAACAATATGCTCTTGCTGTGGAAAACCTATCCCAAGGGGTGGTAGCCAGGTACACAAAATGCCACACACCCAGGTGTAAGAAACAATATTGCCCAGGCATGGTCTAAGCCCCTCTACTCGTCCCCGTGCTTTTGGGTTAGGGTTCGTGTTAGGTTAAGGGTTCCAGTTCGGGATAGGGTTCGGGTTAGGGTTTAGGGATAGGGTTAGGGTTCGGGTTCGGGTTCGGGTTAGGGTTCGGGTTAGTGTTTAGGGTCAGGGTTAGGGTTAGGTTTCGATTTCTGGTTCGGGTTCGGGTTCGGGTTCGTGTTCGGGTTCGGGTTCGTTTTATGGTTTGGGTTAGTGTTCGGGTTCGGGTTCGGGTTCGAGTTAGGGTTAGGGTTCGGGTTCGGGTTAGGGTTAGGGTTCGGGATCGGGTTCGTGTTCGGGTTCGGATTCGGGTTCAGGTTAGGGTTCGGGTTTGGTTTACGGTTCGGGGTAGGGTTAGGGTTCGTGTTAGGGTTCGGGTTAGGGTGCGGGTTAGGGTTAGGGTTCGGGTTAGGGTTAGGGTTAGGGTTCGGGTTAGGGTTAGGGTTAGGGTTAGGGGTTAGGGTTAGGGGTTAGGGTTAGGGTTAGCGTTAGGGTTAGGGTTAGGGTTAGGATTCGGGTTAGGGTTCGGTTTCCAGTTAGGGATAGGGTTAGGGTTAGGGTTTGGGTTAGGGTTCGGGTTCGGGTTAGGGTTCCGGTTAGGGTTAGGGTTAGGGTTAGGCTTAGGGTTAGGGTTAGGGTTCGAGTTCGGGTTCATGTTAGAGATAGGGTTATGGTTAGGGTTAGGATTCGGGTCAGGGTTAGCGTTAGGGTAGGGTTCGGGTTAGGGTTAGGGTTAGGATTAGGGTTAGGGTTCGGGTTCGGGTTAGGGTTGGGGTTAGGGTTAGGGTTAGGGTTCGGGTTCGCGTTAGTGTTAGGCTAGGGTTAGGGTTAGGGTTAGGGTTAGGGTTAGGGTTAGGGTTAGTGTTCGGGTTAGGCTTAGGGTTAGGGTTCGGTTTAGGTTTCGGGTTAGTGTTCGGGTTCGGGTTAGGGTTCGGGTTCGTTTTAGGGTTCGGGTTCGGGTTCGGGTTAGGGTTCGGGTTCGGGTTAGTGTTAGGGTTCGTGTTAGGGTTAGGGTTCGGATTCGGGTTAGGATTAGGGTTAGGGTAAGGGTTCGGGTTAGGATTCGGGTTAGGGATAGGGTTCGGGTTACGGTTAGGGTTTCGGTTAGGGTTCGGGGTCTGGTTCGGGGTAGGGTTTAGGGTTAGGGTTCGTGTTATGGTTAGGATTAGAGTTAGGGATTGGGTTAGGGTTCGGGTTAGGGTTCGGGTTAGGGTTAGGGTTAGGATTCCGGTTAGGGATAGGGTTAGGGTTAGGGTCGGGTTAGGGTTAGGTTTCGGGTTAGGGTTACGGTTAGGGTAAGGTTAGGGTTAGGGTTTGGTTAGGGTTCGGATTAGGGTGCGGGTTAGGGTTAGGGTTCGGGTTAGAGTTAGGGTTAGGGTTCGGGTTAGGGTTAGGGTTAGGGTTAGGGTTAGGGTTAGGGGTTAGGGTTAGGGGTTAGGGTTAGGATTAGCGTTAGGGTTAGGGTTAGGGTTAGGGTTAGGGTTAGGATTCGTGTTAGGGTTCGATTTCCAGTTAGGGATAGGGTTACGGTTAGGGTCGGGTTAGGGTTAGGGTTCGGGTTAGGGTTCGGATTAGGGTTCTTGTTCGGGTTAGGGTTAGGGTTCGGGTTCGGGTTCGGGTCCAGGTTAGGGTTATTGTTCGGGATAGGGTTAGGGTTTGAGTTAGGGTTAGGGGTTAGGATTAGGGTTAGGGTTCGGGTTAGGGTGATGTTTAGGGTTCGGTTTAGGGTTAGGGTTAGGGTTAGGGTTAGTGTTAGGGTTAGGGTTAGGATTAGGGTTCGGGGTAGGATCGGCCTCGGGTTAGGGTTAGGGTTAGCTTTAGGGTTAGAGTTCGCGTTAGGGTTTGGGTTAGGGTTCCTCTTAGGGTTCGGTTTAGGGTTAGGGTTAGAGTTAGGTTTGGGTAAGGGTTAGGGTTTGGATTCAGGTTCGGGTTCGGGTTCGGGTTAGGGTTTGGGTTAGGGTTAGGGTTAGGGTTCGGGTTAGGGTTCGGGTTCGGGTTAGGGTTTGGGTTAATGTTAGGGTTCGGGTTCGGGTTTGGGTTATGGTTAGGAATCAGGTTAGGGTTAGGGTTAGGGTTAGTGGTTGGGTTTAGGGTTAGGGTTCCGGTTAGGGTCAGGGTAATGGTCAGGATCAGTGTCAGGGTGTGGGTCAGGGTATAGGGTTTGTGTTCCAGTTAGGGTACGGGTCGGGTAAGAGACCACTGTGCCCAGGCACCGTGTGAGCTCTTCCCTCATTTCGGCGGTTTTGCCAGGAGGACTTCAACCCGAACGAACCCAGCCCGGAGACCCCCTGGGGCAAAAACTGCTTCCGACGAGCAATATGCTCTTACTGTGGAAACCTATCCCAACTGGGGGTAGCCAAGTAAACAAAATGCCACTGTCCCAGGTGTAAGAGACAACATTGCCCAGGCATGGTCTAACCCCTCACATCGTTCCTGTGCTTTTGGGAGCCGGAGGGACACCTGAGGCCCACGGCCCTGAGACCCGTTGGGCAAAAAGCCGACTTCCCACGGAAACAGTTTTCCTGAGGTGCAGACCCTCTCACAAGTGGTTGTGGCAAGGGAAAGCAAATGCCATCCACTTCTCTGGAAGAAACCACAGTGCCCAGCCATGTGCTAAGCCCTCCCATCCTCACTGGGCTTCGGGCAGCAGGAGTGAAAAGAGAGGAGCACAGCACTGGGACCCATTTGACAAAAACCGGCCTCCCCCGAAAAAGTCTTTCTCCACGTGCAAACATGCTCCCAAGTGCCTGTGGCAAGGTGAAGGAAAGTCCCTACACTGACCTGGAAGAGACCACAGGGCCCAGGCACAGTCTGAGCCCTTCCCTCATCCCGGTGGTTTTGCTAGCAGGAGTTCAACCCCAACGAACCCAGCCCGGAGACCCCCTGGGGCCCAAACGGCTTCTGACGAACAATATGATCTTGCTGTGGAAAACCAATCCCAAGGGGTGGTAGCCAGCTACACAAAATAGCACACACCCAGGTGTAAGAAACAACATTGCCCAGGCATGGTCTAGGCCCCTCACCTCGTCCCTGTGCTTTGTGGAGCTGGAGGGACACCCGAGGTCCACGGCCCTGAGACCCGTTGGGCAAAAAGCCGGCTTCCCACGGAAACAGTTTTCCTGAGGTACAGACCCTCTCACAAGTGGTTGTGGCAAGGGAAAGCAAATGCCATCCACTTCTCTGGAAGAAACCACAGTGCCCAGCCATGTGCTAGGCCCTCCCATCCTCACTGGGCTTCTGGCAGCAGGAGTGAAAAGAGAGGAGCACAGCACTGGGACCCGTTTGACAAAGACCGGCCTCCCCCGAGACAGTCTTTCCCCACGTGCAGACATGCTCCCAAGTGCCTGTGTCAAGGTGAAGGAAAGGCCCTACACTGACCTGGAAGAGACCACAGGGCCGTGGCAGTCTGAGCCCTTCCCTCATCCTGGCGATTTTGCTAGCAGGAGTTCAACCCCAACGAACCCAGCCCGGAGACCCCCTGGGGCCAAAACGGCTTCTGATGAACAATATGCTCTTGCTGTGGAAAACCTATCCCAAGTGGGGGTAGCCAGGTACACAAAATGCCACACACCCAGGTGTAAGAAACAATATTGCCCAGGCATGATCTAAGCCCCTCTACTCGTCCCTGTGCTTTTGGGTTAGGGTTCGTGTTAGGTTAAGGGTTCCAGTTCGGGATAGGGTTCGGGTTAGGGTTTAGGGTTAGGGTTAGGGTTCGGGTTCGGGTTAGGGTTCGGGTTAGTGTTTAGGGTCAGGGTTAGGGTTAGGTTTCGATTTCTGGTTCGGGTTCGGGTTCGGGTTCGTGTTCGGGTTCGGGTTCATTTTATGGTTCGGGTTAGTGTTCGGATTCGGGTTCGGGTTCGAGTTAGGGTTAGGGTTCGGGTTCGGGTTCGGGTTAGGGTTAGGGTTCGGGATCGGGTTCGTGTTCGGGTTCGGATTCGGGTTCAGGTTAGGGTTCGGGTTCGGTTTACGGTTCGGGGTGGGGTTAGGGTTCGTGTTAGGGTTCGGGTTAGGGTTAGGGTTAGGGTTAGCGTTAGGGTTCGGGTTCGGGTTCGGGATCAGGTTCGGGTTAGGGTTAGGGTTCGGGTCAGGGTTCGGGTTCGGTTTAGGGTTCAGATTTGGGTTCGAGTTCGGGTTTGGGTTAGGGATCGGTTTAGGTTTCGGGTTAGGGTTAGGGTTCGGGTTAGGGTTAGGGTTCGGGTTCGGGTTAGGGTTCGGGTTCGTTTTAGGGTTCGGGTTCGGGTTCGGGTTAGGGTTCGGGTTAGGGTTAGGGTTCGTGTTAGGGTTAGGGTTCGGATTCGGGTTATGGTTAGGGTTAGGGTAACTGTTCGGGTTAGGGTTCGGGTTAGGGATAGGGTTCGGGTTAGGGTTAGGGTTCGGATTAGGGTTCGGGTTCGGGTTCGGGTTAGGGTTTAGGGTTAGGGTTCGTGTTATGGTTAGGATTAGGGTTAGGGATTGGGTTAGGGTTCGGGTTAGGGTTCGGGTTAGGGTTAGGGTTAGGATTCCGGTTAGGGATAGGGTTAGGGTTACGGTCGGGTTAGGGTTAGGTTTCCAGTTAGGGATAGGGTTAGGGTTAGGGTCGGGTTAGGGTTAGGGTTCGGGTTAGGGTTCGGGTTCGGTTTCGTGTTAGGGTTAGGGTTAGGGTTAGGGTTAGGGTTCGGTTTCCAGTCAGGGATAGGGTTAGGGTTAGGGTCGGGTTAGGGTTAGGGTTCAGGTTAGGGTTCGGGTTCGGTTTCGTGTTAGGTTTAGGGTTAGGGTTAGGGTTAGCGTTAGGGTAAGGGTTAGGGTTAGGATTCGGGTTAGGGTTCGGTTTCCTGTTAGTGATAGGGTTAGGGTTAGGGTCGGGTTAGGGTTAGGGTTCGGGTTAGGGTTCGGGTTCTGTTTCGTGTTAGGGTTAGGGTTAGGGTTAGGGTTCGAGTTCGGGTTCAAGGTTAGGGTTAGGGTTAGGGTTCGTGTTAGGGTTAGGGTTCGGATTCGGGTTAGGGTTAGGGTTAGGGTAAGGGTTCGGGTTAGGTTTAGGGTTCGTGTTAGGGTTAGGGTTAGGGTTCAGGTTCACGTTCCGGTTAGGGTTCGTGTTCGGGTTAGGGTTAGTGTTAGGTTTAGGGTTCAGATTCGGTTTCGGGTTAGGGTTCGGGTTCAGGTTAGGGATAGGGTTAGGGTTAGGGTCGGTTTAGGGTTAGCGTTCGGGTTAGGGTTAGGGTTCCTCTTAGGGTTTGGTTTAGGGTTAGGGTTAGGTATGGGTTAGGGTTAGGGTTTGGTTTCGGGTTCGGGTTAGGTTTACGGTTCGGGTTAGTGTTAAGTTTCGGATTAGGGTTAGGGTTGGGGATCGGGTTTGGGATAGGGTTAGGGTTAGGGTTCAGGTTAGGGTTAGGGTTAGGTTTTGGGTTGGTTTACGGTTAGGGTTCGGGTGAGTTTGGTTAGGGTTAGGTTAGGGTTCGGCTTAGGGTTATGGTTAGGGTTCGTGTTCTGGTTAGGGTTAGGGTTTGGGTTAGGGTTAGGGTTCCTCTTAGTTTTGGGGTTAGGGTTAGGTTTGGGTTAGGGTTAGGGTTTGGATTCGGGTTTGGTTTAGGGTTAGGGTTAGGGTTAGGTTTAGGGTTCGGGTTCGGGTTCGGGTTCGGGTTAGGGTTAAGGTTAGGTTTCGGGTTAGGGTTAGGGTTAGGTTCGGTTTAGGGTTAGGGTTCCTCTTAGGGTTCAGGTTAGGGATAGGGTTAGGGTTATGGTTAGGGTTAGGGTTAGGGTGAGGTTTAGGATTTGGGTTCAGGTTAGGTTTAGGGTTAGGGTTAGGGTTTGGGTTAGGGTTAGGGTTACGGTTCGGTTTTGCGTTAGTGTTAGGGTTTGGGTTAGTGTTCCTCTTAGGGTTTGGTTTAAGGTTAGGGTTAGGGTTAGGTTTGGGTTAGGGTTAGGGTTTGGGTTTGGGTTTGGGTTAGGTTTAGGGTTAGGTTTAGGGTTCGGGTTAGGGTTATGGTTAGGGTTAGGGTTCGGGTTCGGGTTAGGGTTAGGGTTCAGGTTAGGGTTCGGGTTAGGGTTGGCGTCAGGGTTAGGTTTCAGGTTAGGGATAGCGTTAGTGTAAGGGTCGGGTTAGGGTTCGGGTTACTCTTCGGTTTCAGGTTAGGGTTAGGGTTCTGGTTAGGTTTCAGGTTCGGGTTAGGGTTAGGTTTTGGGTTCGGGTTAGGGTTAGGGTTAGGGTTCCGGTTATGATTAGGGTTAGGCTTAGGTTTCGGGTTAGGGTTAGTGTGCTGGTTTTGGTTATGGTTAGGGTTACGGTTAGGGTTAGGGTTACAATTCGGGTTCAGGGTTAGGGTTAGGGTTAGGGTTAGGGTTAGGTTTGGGTTAGGGTTAGGGTTTGGGTTTGGGTTTTGGTTAGGTTTAGGGTTAGGTTTAGGTTTCGAGTTAGGGTTATGGTTAGGGTTAGGGTTCGGGTTAGGGTTAGGGTTCAGGTTAGGGTTCGGGTCAGGGTTGGCGTCAGGGTTAGGTTTCAGGTTAGAGATAGCGTTAGTGTAAGGGTCCGGTTAGGGTTCGGGTTACTCTTCGGTTTCGGGTTAGGGTTAGGGTTCTGGTTAGGTTTCAGGTTCGGGTTCGGGTTAGGTTTCGTGTTCGGGTTAGGGTTAGGGTTAGGGTTCCGGTTATGGTTAGGGTTAGGCTTAGGTTTCGGGTTAGGGTTAGTGTGCTGGTTATGGTTATGGTTAGGGTTACGGTTAAGGTTAGGGTTACGATTCGGGTTCAGGGTTAGGGTTAGGGTTAGGGTTATGGTTAGGGTTAGTGTGCTGGTTCGGTTTTGGGTTAGGGTTCGGGTTAGGGTTAGGGTTAGGGTTAGGGTTAGGGTTAGGATTCAGGTTCAGGTTCCGGTTAGGGTTTGTGTTCGGGTTAGGGATAGTGTTAGGTTTAGGGTCGGGTTCGGGTTCGGGTTAGGGTTTGGTTTCGGGTTCAGGTTAGGGATAGGGTTAGGGTTAGGGTCGGGTTAGGGTTAGCGTTCGGGTTAGGGTTAGGGTTAGGGTTAGGGTTCCTCTTAGGGTTCGGTTTAGAGTTAGGGTTAGGTTTGGGTTAGGGTTAGGGTTTGGATTCGGGTTCGGGTTAGGGTTAGGGTTCGGGTTAGAGTTAGGGTTCGGATTAAGGTTAGGGTTAGGGTTCGGGTGAGTTTGGTTAGGGTTAGGTTTAGGGTTCGGGTTCGGGATAGGGTTAGGGTTAGGGTTCAGGTTAGGGTTAGGGTTAGGTTTCGGGTTGGTTTACGGTTAGGGTTCGGGTGAGTTTGGTTAGGGTTAGGTTAGGGTTCGGCTTAGGGTTATGGTTAGGGTTCGTGTTCTGGTTAGGGTTAGGGTTTGGGTTAGGGTTAGGGTTCCTCTTAGTTTTGGGGTTAGGGTTAGGTTTGGGTTAGGGTTAGGGTTTGGATTCGGGTTAGGTTTAGGGTTAGGGGTAGGTTTAGGGTTCGGGTTCGGGTTCGGGTTAGGGTTAGGGTTAGGTTCGGTTTAGGGTTAGGGTTCCTCTTAGGGTTCAGGTTAGGGATAGGGTTAGGGTTATGGTTAGGGTTAGGGTTAGGGTGAGGTTTAGGATTTGGGTTCAGGTTAGGTTTAGGGTTAGGGTTAGGGTTTGGGTTAGGGTTAGGGTTACGGTTCGGTTTTGCGTTAGTGTTAGGGTTTGGGTTAGTGTTCCTCTTAGGGTTCGGTTTAAGGTTAGGGTTAGGGTTAGGTTTGGGTTAGGGTTAGGGTTTGGGTTTGGGTTTGGGTTAGGTTTAGGGTTAGGTTTAGGGTTCGGGTTAGGGTTATGGTTAGGGTTAGGGTTCGGGTTCGGGTTAGGGTTAGGGTTCAGGTTAGGGTTCGGGTTAGGGTTGGCGTCAGGGTTAGGTTTCAGGTTAGGGATAGCGTTAGTGTAAGGGTCGGGTTAGGGTTCGGGTTACTCTTCGGTTTCAGGTTAGGGTTAGGGTTCTGGTTAGGTTTCAGGTTCGGGTTAGGGTTAGGTTTTGGGTTCGGGTTAGGGTTAGGGTTAGGGTTCCGGTTATGATTAGGGTTAGGCTTAGGTTTCGGGTTAGGGTTAGTGTGCTGGTTTTGGTTATGGTTAGGGTTACGGTTAGGGTTAGGGTTACAATTCGGGTTCAGGGTTAGGGTTAGGGTTAGGGTTAGGGTTAGGTTTGGGTTAGGGTTAGGGTTTGGGTTTGGGTTTTGGTTAGGTTTAGGGTTAGGTTTAGGTTTCGAGTTAGGGTTATGGTTAGGGTTAGGGTTCGGGTTAGGGTTAGGGTTCAGGTTAGGGTTCGGGTCAGGGTTGGCGTCAGGGTTAGGTTTCAGGTTAGAGATAGCGTTAGTGTAAGGGTCCGGTTAGGGTTCGGGTTACTCTTCGGTTTCGGGTTAGGGTTAGGGTTCTGGTTAGGTTTCAGGTTCGGGTTCGGGTTAGGTTTCGTGTTCGGGTTAGGGTTAGGGTTAGGGTTCCGGTTATGGTTAGGGTTAGGCTTAGGTTTCGGGTTAGGGTTAGTGTGCTGGTTATGGTTATGGTTAGGGTTACGGTTAAGGTTAGGGTTACGATTCGGGTTCAGGGTTAGGGTTAGGGTTAGGGTTATGGTTAGGGTTAGTGTGCTGGTTCGGTTTTGGGTTAGGGTTCGGGTTAGGGTTAGGGTTAGTGTTAGGGTTAGGGTTAGGGTTAGGATTCAGGTTCAGGTTCCGGTTAGGGTTAGTGTTCGGGTTAGGGATAGTGTTAGGTTTAGGGTCGGGTTCGGGTTCGGGTTAGGGTTTGGTTTCGGGTTCAGGTTAGGGATAGGGTTAGGGTTAGGGTCGGGTTAGGGTTAGCGTTCGGGTTAGGGTTAGGGTTAGGGTTAGGGTTCCTCTTAGGGTTCGGTTTAGAGTTAGGGTTAGGTTTGGGTTAGGGTTAGGGTTTGGATTCGGGTTCGGGTTAGGGTTAGGGTTCGGGTTAGAGTTAGGGTTCGGATTAAGGTTAGGGTTAGGGTTCGGGTGAGTTTGGTTAGGGTTAGGTTTAGGGTTCGGGTTCGGGATAGGGTTAGGGTTAGGGTTCAGGTTAGGGTTAGGGTTAGGTTTCGGGTTGGTTTACGGTTAGGGTTCAGGTGAATTTGGTTAGGGTTAGGGTTAGGGTTAGGGTTAGGGTTAGGGTTCGGGTTAGAGTTAGGTTTCGGGTTCGGGTTCGCATTAGGCTTAGGATTCGGGTTTGGGTTAGGGTTAGGGTTCGGGTTCGGGTTCGGGTTAGGGTTCGGGTTCGGGTTAGGGTTCGGGTTAGGGTTAGGGTTAGGGTTAGGATTACGTTTAGGGTTAGGGTTACGGTTCGGTTCGAATTAGGTTTCGGGTTCGGGTTAGGGTTAAGTTTCGGGTTAGGGTTCCGGTTATGGTTAGGGTTAGGCTTAGGTTAGGGTTCGGGTTCGGGTTCGGATTAGGGTTTTTGTTCGGGTTAGGGTTAGGGTTCGGGTTCGGGTTTGGGTTAGGGTTCGGTTAGGGTTAGGGTTCGGGTTAGGGTTAGGGTTAGGGTTAGGGTTCGCCATCGGGTTAGGGTTAGGGTAAGTGTTAGTGTTCGGGTTCGGCATAGGGTTCAGGTTAGGGTTCGGTTAGGGTTAGGGTTAGGGTTCGGGTTAGGGTTAGGGTTAGGGTTCGGGTTAGGGTTCGGGTTCGGTTTAGGGTTAGGGTTAGGGTTAGGTTTCGAGTTAGGGTTCGGTTTCCAGTTAGGGATAGGGTTAGGGTTAGGGTCGGGTTCAGGTTAGGTTTCGGGTTAGGGTTACGGTTAGGGTTAGGGTTCGGGTTGGGTGAGGGTTAGGGTTAGGGTTAGTTTTACAGATCGGGTTAGGGTTCGGGTTAGGGTTAGGGTTAGGGTTAGGGTTAGGGTTTGGATTCGGGTTAGGGTTAGGGTTAGGGTTAGGGTTAGGGTTTGGATTCGGGTTAGGGTTAGGGTTCAGGTTAGGGTTCGGGTTAGGGTTAGGGTTAGGGTTAGGGTTTGGGTTAGGGTTAGGGTTACGGTTCGGTTTTGCGTTAGTGTTAGGGTTTGGGTTAGTGTTCCTCTTACGGTTCGGTTTAGGGTTAGGTTTAGGGTTCGGGTTAGGGTTACGGTTAGGGTTAGGGTTCGGGTTCGGTTTAGGGTTAGGGTTCAGGTTAGGGTTCGGGTTAGGGTTGGCATCAGGGTTAGGTTTCAGGTTAGGGATAGCGTTAGTGTAAGGGTCGGGTTAGGGTTCGGGTTACTCTTCGGTTTCGGGTTAGGGTTAGGGTTCTGGTTAGATTTCAGGTTCGGGTTAGGGTTAGGTTTCGGGTTCGGGTTAGGGTTAGGGTTAGGGTTCCGGTTATGGTTAGGGTTAGGCTTAGGTTTCGGGTTAGGGTTAGTGTGCTGGTTATGGTTATGGTTAGGGTTACGGTTAGGGTTAGGGTTACGATTCGGGTTCAGGGTTAGGGTTAGGGTTAGGGTTAGGGTTAGGGTTAGGTTTGGGTTAGGGTTAGGGTTTGGGTTTGGGTTTGGGTTAGGTTTAGGGTTAGGTTTAGGGTTCGGGTTAGGGTTATGGTTAGGGTTAGGGTTCGGGTTCGGGTTAGGGTTAGGGTTCAGGTTAGGGTTCGGGTTAGGGTTGGCGTCAGGGTTAGGTTTCAGGTTAGGGATAGCGTTAGTGTAAGGGTCCGGTTAGGGTTCGGGATACTCTTCGGTTTCGGGTTAGGGTTACGGTTCTGGTTAGGTTTCAGGTTCGGGTTCGGGTTAGGTTTCGTGTTCGGGTTAGGGTTAGGGTTAGGGTTCCGGTTATGGTTAGGGTTAGGCTGAGGTTTCGGGTTAGGGTTAGTGTGCTGGTTATGGTTATGGTTAGGGTTACGGTTAGGGTTAGGGTTACGATTCGGGTTCAGGGTTAGGGTTAGGGTTAGGGTTATGGTTAGGGTTAGTGTGCTGGTTCGGTTTTGGGTTAGGGTTCGGGTTCGGGTAACGTTTGGGTTAGGGTTAGTGTTTGGCCTCAGGTTCGGGTTAGGTTTAGGGTTAGGGCTCGGGTTAGGGTTAGGGTTAGGATTCAGGTTCAGGTTCCGGTTAGGGTTTGTGTTCGGGTTAGGGATAGTGTTAGGTTTAGGGTCGGGTTCGGGTTCGGGTTAGGGTTTGGTTTCGGGTTCAGGTTAGGGATAGGGTTAGGGTTAGGGTCGGGTTAGGGTTAGCGTTCGGGTTAGGGTTAGGGTTAGGGTTAGGGTTCCTCTTAGGGTTCGGTTTAGAGTTAGGGTTAGGTTTGGGTTAGGGTTAGGGTTTGGATTCGGGTTCGGGTTAGGGTTAGGGTTCGGGTTAGAGTTAGGGTTTGGATTAAGGTTAGGGTTAGGGTTCGGGTGAGTTTGGTTAGGGTTAGGTTTAGGGTTCGGGTTCGGGATAGGGTTAAGGTTAGGGTTCAGGTTAGGGTTAGGGTTAGGTTTCGGGTTGGTTTACGGTTAGGGTTCAGGTGAATTTGGTTAGGGTTAGGGTTAGGGTTAGGGTTAGGGTTAGGGTTCGGGTTAGAGTTAGGTTTCGGGTTCGGGTTCGCATTAGGCTTAGGATTCGGGTTTGGGTTAGGGTTAGGGTTCGGGTTCAGGTTCGGGTTAGGGTTTGGGTTCGGGTTAGGGTTCGGGTTCGGGTTAGGGTTCGGGTTAGGGTTAGGGTTAGGTTTAGGATTACGGTTAGGGTTAGGGTTACGGTTCGGTTCGAATTAGGTTTCGGGTTCGGGTTAGGGTTAAGTTTCGGGTTAGGGTTCCGGTTATGGTTAGGGTTAGGCTTAGGTTAGGGTTCGGGTTCGGGTTCGGATTAGGGTTTTTGTTCGGGTTAGGGTTAGGGTTCGGGTTCGGGTTTGGGTTAGGGTTCGGTTAGGGTTAGGGTTCGGGTTAGGGTTAGGGTTAGGGTTAGGGTTCGCCATCGGGTTAGGGTTAGGGTTAGTGTTAGTGTTCGGGTTCGGGATAGGGTTCAGGTTAGGGTTCGGTTAGGGTTAGGGTTAGGGTTCGGGTTAGGGTTAGGGTTAGGGTTCGGGTTAGGGTTCGGGTTCGGTTTAGGGTTAGGGTCAGGGTTAGGTTTCGGGTTAGGGTTCGGTTTCCAGTTAGGGATAGGGTTAGGGTTAGGGTCGGGTTCAGGTTAGGTTTCGGGTTAGGGTTACGGTTAGGGTTAGGGTTCGGGTTGGGTGAGGGTTAGGGTTAGGGTTAGGTTTACAGATCGGGTTAGGGTTCGGGTTAGGGTTAGGATTAGGGTTACGGTTAGGTTTCCGGTTAGGGATAGGTTTAGGGTTAGGGTCGGGTTAGGGTTAGGTTTCGGGTTAGGGTTACGGTTAGGGTTAGGGTTAGGGTTAGGGTTAGGGTTAGGGTTAGGGTTCGGGTTAGGGTTAGGGTTCGGGTTAGGGTTCGAGTTCGGGTTAGGGTTCGGTTTGGTTTAGGGTTCGGGTTCAGGTTAGGGTTATGGTTAGGGTTAGGGTTAGGGTTCGGGTTAGGTTTCCGGTTATGGTTAGGGTTAGGGTTAGGTTTCGGGTTAGGGTTAGTGTGCTGGTTCCGTTTTGGGTTAGGGTTTGGTTTCGGATAACTTTTGGGTTAGGGTTAGTGTTTGGCTTCGGGTTCGGGTTAGGTTTAGAGTTAGGGTTCGGGTTAGGGTTACGATTCGGGTTCAGGGTTAGGGTTAGGGTTAGGGTTAGTGTGCTGGTTCGGTTTTGGGTTAGGGTTCGATTTCGGGTAACGTTTGGGTTAGGGTTAGTGTTTGGCCTCAGGTTCGGGTTAGGTTTAGGGTTAGGGTTCGGGTTAGGGTTAGGGTTAGGATTCAGGTTCAGGTTCCGGTTAGGGTTTAGTTCAGGTTAGGGATAGTGTTAGGTTTAGGGTCGGGTTTGGGTTTGGGTTACGGTTTGGTTTCGGGTCAGGTTAGGGATAGGGTTAGGGTTAGGGTTGGGTTAGGGTTAGCATTTGGGTTAGGGTTAGGGTTAGGGTTAGGGTTAGGGTTAGGGTTCCTCTTAGGGTTCGGTTTAGGGTTAGGGTTAGGTTTGGGTTAGGGTTAAGGTTTGGATTCGGGTTCGGGTTAGGGTTAGGGTTCGGGTTAGAGTTAGGGTTCCGATTAAGGTTAGGGTTAGGGTTCGGGTGAGTTTGGTTAGGGTTTGGTTTTGGGTTCGGGTTCGGGATAGGGTTAGGGTTAGGGTTCAGGTTAGGGTAGGGTTAGGTTTCGGGTTGGTTTATGGTTAGGGTTCAGGTGAATTTGGTTAGGGTTAGGGTTAGGGTTAGTGTTCGGGTTAGAATTAGGTTTCGGGTTCGGGTTCGCATTAGGTTAGGATTCGGGTTTGGGTTAGGGTTAGGGTTCGGGTTCGGGTTCGGGTTAGGGTTTGGGTTCGGGTTAGGGTTCGGGTTCGGGTTAGAATTTGGGTTCGGGTTAGGGTTCGGGTGACGGTTAGGGTTAAGATTATGGTTATGGTTAGGGTTAGGGTTAGGGTTCGGTTTCGTTTTAGGATCAGGGTTCGGGTGAGGGTTCGGGTTAGGGCTAGTGTTCAAGTTAGTGTTAGGTTTCGGGTTAGTTTTAGGTTAGGGTTAGCGTTCTGGTAGGGATAGGGTTAGGGTTAGGGTTATACGTTCGGGTTTGGTGTTCGGGTTAGGTTTCATGTTCAAGTTCGGGTCAGGGTTAGTGTTCGGGTTCGGGTCAGGTTAGGGTTAGGGTTAGGGTTAGGGTTTGGGTTAGGTTTCGGCTTCAGGTTCATGTTAAGGTTAGGGTTCTGGTTTGGGTTAGGGTTAGGATTCGGTTTAGGGTTAGGATCAGGGTTCGGGTGAGGGTTCGGTTTAGGGCTAGGGTTCGGGTTAGTGTTAGGGTTCGGGTTAGTTTTAGGGTTAGGGTTAGGGTTCTGGTAAGGTTAGGGTTAGGGTTAGGGTTAGAGGTTCGGGTTCGGTGTTCGGGTTAGGTTTCGGGTTCAAGTTCGGTTAGGGTTAGGGTTAGGGTTCTGGTTAGGGTTAGGGTTAGGGTTAGGGTTCGGGTTGGGTTAGGGTTAGGGTTAGGGTTCGGTTTGGGTTCGGCTTCGGGTTAGGGTTAGGGTTAGGGTTAGGGTTAGGCTTATGCTTAGGGTTTGGGTTAGGGTTCGGGTTCGGGTTAGGGTTCCAGTTATGGTTAGGATTTGGGTTCTGGTTAGGTTTATGGTTAGGGTTAGGGTTAGGGTTAGGGTTAGGTTTAGGGTTCGGGTTAGGGTTCCAGTTAGGGTTAGGATTTGGGTTCTGGTTAGGGTAAGGGTTAGGGTTCAGTTTTGGGTTCATGTTTGGGTTAAGGTAGGGTAAGAGTTAGGGTTCGGGTTAGGATTAGGGTTAAGGTACGGGTTCGGGTTATGGTTAGGGTTAGGGTTAGGATTACAATTCGGTTTCGGGATCGGGGTAGTGTTAGGGTTAGGGTTCAGGTTAGGGATAGGTGTAGGGTTAGGGTTACGATTCGGGTTAGGGTTAGGGATAGTGTAGGGTTCGGGTTAGGCTTCGGTTTCGGGTTAGGGTTAGGGTTAGGGTTAGGGTTAGGTTTCCGGTTAGGGATAGGGTTAGGGTTCGGGTTGGTTAGGGTTTGGGTTAGAGTTAGGGTTAGGGTTAGGGTTAGGGTTAGGGGTAGGGTTAGGTTAGTTTTAGGGTTAGGTTCGAGTTAAGGTCGGGTTAGAGTTCGGGTAGGGTTAGGGTTAGGGTTAGGGTTCTGGTTAGGGTTCGGGTTAGGGTTAGCGTTTCGGTTATGGCTAGGGTTCAGTTTAGGATTAGGGTTCGGGTTAGGGTTATGGTTATGGATCAGGTTAGGTTTAGGGTTAGGGTTAGGCGTTGGGTTTAGGGTTAGGGTTCGGGTTAGGGCCAGTGTAATGGGTTAGGGTTAGGGTTAGGGTTAGGGTTAGGGTTCGGGTTAGGGTTAGGGTTCCGGTTATGGTTAGGGTTAGGGTGTGGGTTCGGGTTAGGGTTCGGGTTAGGGTTATGTTCGGGTTAGGGTTACGGTTAGGGTTCGGGTTAGGGTTAGGTTTAGGGTTAGGGTTAGGGTTAGGATTCGGGTTAGGGTTAGGGTTAGGTTAGGGTTAGGTTAGGGTTAGCTTTAGGGTTAGGGTTAGGGTTAGGGTTCGGTTTCCAGTTAGGGATAGGGTTAGGGTTAGGGTCGCGTTAGGCTTAGGTTTCGGGTTAGGGTTAAGGTTAGGGTTAGGGTTCGGGTTGGGTTAGGGTTAGGGTTAGGGTTCGGTTTGGGTTCGGCTTCGGGTTAGGGTTAGGGTTAGGGTTAGGGTTAGGCTTATGCTTAGGGTTTGGGTTAGGGTTCGGGTTCGGGTTAGGGTTCCAGTTATGGTTAGGATTTGGGTTCTGGTTAGGTTTATGGTTAGGGTTAGGGTTAGGGTTAGGGTTAGGGTTCGGGTTAGGGTTCCAGTTAGGGTTAGGATTTGGGTTCTGGTTAGGGTAAGGGTTAGGGTTCAGTTTTGGGTTCATGTTTGGGTTAAGGTAGGGTAAGAGTTAGGGTTCGGGTTAGGATTAGGGTTAAGGTACGGGTTCGGGTTATGGTTAGGGTTAGGATTACAATTCGGTTTCGGGATCGGGGTAGTGTTAGGGTTAGGGTTCAGGTTAGGGATAGGTGTAGGGTTAGGGTTAGGATTCGGGTTAGGGTTAGGGATAGTGTAGGGTTCGGGTTAGGGTTCGGTTTCGGGTTAGGGTTAGGGTTAGGGTTAGGGTTAGGTTTCCGGTTAGGGATAGGGTTAGGGTTCGGGTTGGTTAGGGTTTGCGTTAGGGTTAGGGTTAGGGTTAGGGTTAGGCGTTGTGTTTAGGGTTAGGGTTCGGGTTAGGGTCAGTGTAATGGTCAGGATCAGGGTCAGGGTGTGGGTCAGGGTATAGGGTTTGGGTTCCAGTTATGGTACGGGTCGGGTAAGAGACCACTGTGCCCAGGCACCGTCTGAGCCCTTCCCTCATCTCGGCGGTTTTGCCAGCAGGACTTCAACCCGAACGAACCCAGCCCGGAGACCCCCTGGGGCAAAAACTGCTTCCGACGAGCAATATGCTCTTACTGTGGAAACATATCCCAAGCGGGGGTAGCCAAGTAAACAAAATGCCACACTCCCAGGTGTAAGAGACAATGTTGCCCAGGCATGGTCTAAGCCCCTCACATCGTTCCTGTGCTTTTGGGAGCCTGAGGGACACCCGAGGCCCACGGCCCTGAGACCCGTTTGGCAAAAATTAGCCTTCTAACGGAAACACTTTTCCTGAGGTGGGGACCCTATCACAAGTGGTTGTGACAAGGTAAAGCAAATGCCATCCACTTCTCTGGAAGAAACCACAGTGCCCAGCCATGTTCTAAGCCCTCCCATCATCACTGGGATTCTGGCAGCAAGAGGGAAAAGACAGGAGCACAGCACTGGGACCCGTTTGACAAAAACCGGCTTCCCACGAAAAGTCTTTCTTCATGTGCAGACATTCTCCCAAGTGCCTGTGCCAAGGTGAAGGAAATACCATACACTGAACTGTAAGAGACCGAAGACCCAGGCACCGTCTGAGCGCTTCCCTCATCCCGGCAGTTTTGCCAGCAGGGGTTCAACCCGAAGGAACCCAGCCCGGAGACCCCCTGGGGCAAAAACAGCTTCGGATGAGCAATATGCTCTTGCTGTGGAAAACCTATCCCAAGGGGTGGTAGGCAGCTACACAAAATGCCACACACCCAGGTGTAAGAAACAACATTGCCCAGGCATGGTCTAGGGACCTCACCTCATCCCTGTGCTTTGTGGAGCCGGAGGGACACCCGAGAACCACGGCCCTGAGACCCGTTGGGCAAAAAGCCGGCTTCCCACGGAAACAGTTTTCCTGAGCTGCAGACCCTCTCACAAGTGGTTGTGGCAAGGGAAAGCAAATGCCATCCACTTCTCTGGAAGAAACCACAGTGCCCAGCCATGTGCTAGGCCCTCCCATCCTCACTGGGCTTCTGGCAGCAGGAGTAAAAAGACAGGAGCACAGCACTGGGACCCGTTTGACAAAAACCGGCCTCCCCCGAGAAAGTCTTTCTCCACGTGCAGACATGCTCCCAAGTGCCTGTGGCAAGGTGAAGGAAAGGCCCTACACTGACCTGGAAGAGACCACAGGGCCCAGGCACAGTCTGAGCCCTTCCCTCATCCCGGCGCTTTTGCTAGCAGGAGTTCAACCCCAACGAACCCAGCCCAGAGACCCTCTGGGGCCCAAACGGCTTCCGACGAACACTATGCTCTTGCTGTGGAAAACCTATCCCAAGGGGTGGTAGCCAGCTACACAAAATGCCAAATACCCAGGTGTAAGAAACAACATTGCCCAGGCGTGGTCTAGGCCCCTCACCTCGTCCCTGTGGTTTGGGGAGCCGGAGGGACACCCGAGCCCCACGGCCCTGAGACCCGTTGGGCAAAAAGCCGGCATCCCACGGAAACAGTTTTCCTGAGGTGCAGACCCTCTCACAAGTGGTTGTGGCAAGGGAAAGCAAATGCCATCCACTTCTCTGGAAGAAACCACAGTGCCCAGCCATGTGCTAAGCCGTCCGATCCTCACTGGGCTTCTGGCAGCAGGAGTGAAAAGAGAGGAGCACAGCACTGGGACCCATTTGACAAAAACCGGCCTCCCCCGAGAAAGTCTTTCTCCACGTGCAGACATGCTCCCAAGTGCCTGTGGCAAGGTGAAGGAAAGGCCCTACACTGACCTGGAAGAGACCACAGGGCCCAGGCACAGAGTGAGCCCTTCCCTCATCCCGGCGCTTTTGCTAGCAGGAGTTCAACCCCAACGAACCCAGCCCGGAGACCCCCTGGGGCCAAACGGCTCCCTACGAACAATATGCTCTTGCTGTGGAAAACCTATCCCAAGTGGGGGTAGCCAGGTAAACAAAATGCCACACACCCAGGTGTAAGAAACAACATTGCCCAGTCATGGTCTAAGCCCCTCTACTCGTCCCTGTGCTTTTGGGTTAGGGTTCGGGTTAGGTTTAGGGTTCCGGTTCGGGTTAGGGTTCGGGTTAGGGTTTAGGGTTAGGGTTAGGGTTCGGGTTCGGGTTAGGGTTCGGGTTAGTGTTTACGGTCAGAGTTAGGGTTAGGGTTCGATATCTGGTTTGGCTTTGGGTTCGGGTTCGGGTTCGTTTTCGGGTTCGGGTTAGTGTTCGGGTTCGGGTTCGGTTTCAGGTTAGGGTTAGCGTTCGGTTCGGGATCGTGTTCATGTTTGGGTTCGGATTAGGGTTCAGGTTAGGGTTCGGGATCGGTTTAGGGTTAGGGGTTAAGGTTAGTGTTTCGGTTCGTGTTAGGGTTCGGGTTAGGGTTAGGTTTCGGGTTAGGGTTAGGGTTCGGGTTCGGGTTATGGTTCGGGTTAGGATTAGGTTTCGGTTTCAGGTTAGGGTTAGTGTTAGGGTTAGGGTTAGGGTTACGATTCAGTTTCGGGTTCGTGTTAGGGTTCGGGTTCAGGTTCAGGTTAAGGATTGGGTTAGGGTTAGGGCCGGTTAGGGTTAGCGTTCGGGTTAGGGTTTCAGTTATGGTTAGGGTTACGGTTCGGGTTCGGGTTCGGGTTAGGGTTCGGGTTAGGGTTAGGTTTAGGGTTACGGTTGGGCTTAGGGTTAGGGTTCGGGTTAGGGTTAGGGTTAGGGTTAGGGTTAGGCTTAGGGTTAGGGTTAGCATTAGGGTTAGGGTTCGGGTTAGGGTTCCAGTTATGGTTAGGATTTGGGTTCTGGTTAGGTTTATGGTTAGGGTTAGGTTTAGGGTTAGGGTTAGGGTTAGGGTTCGGGTTAGGGTTCCAGTTAGGGTTAGGATTTGGGTTCTGGTTAGGGTAAGGGTTAGGGTTCAGTTTTGGGTTCATGTTTGGGTTAAGGTAGGGTAAGAGTTAGGGTTCGGGTTAGGATTAGGGTTAAGGTACGGGTTCGGGTTATGGTTAGGGTTAGGGTTAGGATTACAATTCGGTTTCGGGATCGGGGTAGTGTTAGGGTTAGGGTTCAGGTTAGGGATAGGTGTAGGGTTAGGGTTAGGATTCGGGTTAGGGTTAGGGATAGTGTAGGGTTCGGGTTAGGCTTCGGTTTCGGGTTAGGGTTAGGGTTAGGGTTAGGGTTAGGTTTCCGGTTAGGGATAGGGTTAGGGTTCGGGTTGGTTAGGGTTTGGGTTAGAGTTAGGGTTAGGGTTAGGGTTAGGGTTAGGGGTAGGGTTAGGTTAGGTTTAGGGTTAGGTTCAAGTTAAGGTCGGGTTAGAGTTCGGGTAGGGTTAGGGTTAGGGTTAGGGTTCTGGTTAGGGTTCGGGTTAGGGTTAGCGTTTCGGTTATGGCTAGGGTTCAGTTTAGGATTAGGGTTCGGGTTAGGGTTATGGTTATGGATCAGGTTAGGTTTAGGGTTAGGGTTAGGCGTTGGGTTTAGGGTTAGGGTTCGGGTTAGGGCCAGTGTAATGGGTTAGGGGTTAGGGTTAGGGTTCGGTTTCCAGTTAGGGATAGGGTTAGGGTTAGGGTCGCGTTAGGCTTAGGTTTCGGGTTAGGGTTAAGGTTAGGGGTAGGGTTCGGGTTGGGTTAGGGTTAGGGTTAGGGTTCGGTTTGGGTTCGGCTTCGGGTTAGGGTTAGGGTTAGGGTTAGTGTTAGGCTTATGCTTAGGGTTTGGGTTAGGGTTCGGGTTAGGGTTAGGGTTAGGGTTAGGGTTAGGGTTAGGGTTCGGGTTAGGGTTAGGGTTAGGTTAGGGTTAGGGTTAGGGTTAGGGTTAGGGTTAGGGTTCGGGTTAGGGTTCCAGTTAGGGTTAGGATTTGGGTTCTGGTTAGGGTAAGGGTTAGGGTTCAGTTTTGGGTTCATGTTTGGGTTAAGGTAGGGTAAGAGTTAGGGTTCGGGTTAGGATTAGGGTTAAGGTACGGGTTCGGGTTATGGTTAGGGTTAGGATTACAATTCGGTTTCGGGATCGGGGTAGTGTTAGGGTTAGGGTTCAGGTTAGGGATAGGTGTAGGGTTAGGGTTAGGATTCGGGTTAGGGTTAGGGATAGTGTAGGGTTCGGGTTAGGGTTCGGTTTCGGGTTAGGGTTAGGGTTAGGGTTAGGGTTAGGTTTCCGGTTAGGGATAGGGTTAGGGTTCGGGTTGGTTAGGGTTTGCGTTAGGGTTAGGGTTAGGGTTAGGGTTAGGGTTAGGCGTTGTGTTTAGGGTTAGGGTTCGGGTTAGGGTCAGTGTAATGGTCAGGATCAGGGTCAGGGTGTGGGTCAGGGTATAGGGTTTGGGTTCCAGTTATGGTACGGGTCGGGTAAGAGACCACTGTGCCCAGGCACCGTCTGAGCCCTTCCCTCATCTCGGCGGTTTTGCCAGCAGGACTTCAACCCGAACGAACCCAGCCCGGAGACCCCCTGGGGCAAAAACTGCTTCCGACGAGCAATATGCTCTTACTGTGGAAACATATCCCAAGCGGGGGTAGCCAAGTAAACAAAATGCCACACTCCCAGGTGTAAGAGACAATGTTGCCCAGGCATGGTCTAAGCCCCTCACATCGTTCCTGTGCTTTTGGGAGCCTGAGGGACACCCGAGGCCCACGGCCCTGAGACCCGTTTGGCAAAAATTAGCCTTCTAACGGAAACACTTTTCCTGAGGTGGGGACCCTATCACAAGTGGTTGTGACAAGGTAAAGCAAATGCCATCCACTTCTCTGGAAGAAACCACAGTGCCCAGCCATGTTCTAAGCCCTCCCATCATCACTGGGATTCTGGCAGCAAGAGGGAAAAGACAGGAGCACAGCACTGGGACCCGTTTGACAAAAACCGGCTTCCCACGAAAAGTCTTTCTTCATGTGCAGACATTCTCCCAAGTGCCTGTGCCAAGGTGAAGGAAATACCATACACTGAACTGTAAGAGACCGAAGACCCAGGCACCGTCTGAGCGCTTCCCTCATCCCGGCAGTTTTGCCAGCAGGGGTTCAACCCGAAGGAACCCAGCCCGGAGACCCCCTGGGGCAAAAACAGCTTCGGATGAGCAATATGCTCTTGCTGTGGAAAACCTATCCCAAGGGGTGGTAGGCAGCTACACAAAATGCCACACACCCAGGTGTAAGAAACAACATTGCCCAGGCATGGTCTAGGGACCTCACCTCATCCCTGTGCTTTGTGGAGCCGGAGGGACACCTGAGAACCACGGCCCTGAGACCCGTTGGGCAAAAAGCCGGCTTCCCACGGAAACAGTTTTCCTGAGCTGCAGACCCTCTCACAAGTGGTTGTGGCAAGGGAAAGCAAATGCCATCCACTTCTCTGGAAGAAACCACAGTGCCCAGCCATGTGCTAGGCCCTCCCATCCTCACTGGGCTTCTGGCAGCAGGAGTAAAAAGACAGGAGCACAGCACTGGGACCCGTTTGACAAAAACCGGCCTCCCCCGAGAAAGTCTTTCTCCACGTGCAGACATGCTCCCAAGTGCCTGTGGCAAGGTGAAGGAAAGGCCCTACACTGACCTGGAAGAGACCACAGGGCCCAGGCACAGTCTGAGCCCTTCCCTCATCCCGGCGCTTTTGCTAGCAGGAGTTCAACCCCAACGAACCCAGCCCAGAGACCCTCTGGGGCCCAAACGGCTTCCGACGAACACTATGCTCTTGCTGTGGAAAACCTATCCCAAGGGGTGGTAGCCAGCTACACAAAATGCCAAATACCCAGGTGTAAGAAACAACATTGCCCAGGCGTGGTCTAGGCCCCTCACCTCGTCCCTGTGGTTTGGGGAGCCGGAGGGACACCCGAGCCCCACGGCCCTGAGACCCGTTGGGCAAAAAGCCGGCATCCCACGGAAACAGTTTTCCTGAGGTGCAGACCCTCTCACAAGTGGTTGTGGCAAGGGAAAGCAAATGCCATCCACTTCTCTGGAAGAAACCACAGTGCCCAGCCATGTGCTAAGCCGTCCGATCCTCACTGGGCTTCTGGCAGCAGGAGTGAAAAGAGAGGAGCACAGCACTGGGACCCATTTGACAAAAACCGGCCTCCCCCGAGAAAGTCTTTCTCCACGTGCAGACATGCTCCCAAGTGCCTGTGGCAAGGTGAAGGAAAGGCCCTACACTGACCTGGAAGAGACCACAGGGCCCAGGCACAGAGTGAGCCCTTCCCTCATCCCGGCGCTTTTGCTAGCAGGAGTTCAACCCCAACGAACCCAGCCCGGAGACCCCCTGGGGCCAAACGGCTCCCTACGAACAATATGCTCTTGCTGTGGAAAACCTATCCCAAGTGGGGGTAGCCAGGTAAACAAAATGCCACACACCCAGGTGTAAGAAACAACATTGCCCAGTCATGGTCTAAGCCCCTCTACTCGTCCCTGTGCTTTTGGGTTAGGGTTCGGGTTAGGTTTAGGGTTCCGGTTCGGGTTAGGGTTCGGGTTAGGGTTTAGGGTTAGGGTTAGGGTTCGGGTTCGGGTTCGGGTTAGGGTTCGGGTTAGTGTTTACGGTCAGAGTTAGGGTTAGGGTTCGATATCTGGTTTGGCTTTGGGTTCGGGTTCGGGTTCGTTTTCGGGTTCGGGTTAGTGTTCGGGTTCGGGTTCGGTTTCAGGTTAGGGTTAGCGTTCGGTTCGGGATCGTGTTCATGTTTGGGTTCGGATTAGGGTTCAGGTTAGGGTTCGGGATCGGTTTAGGGTTAGGGGTTAAGGTTAGTGTTTCGGTTCGTGTTAGGGTTCGGGTTAGGGTTAGGTTTCGGGTTAGGGTTAGGGTTCGGGTTCGGGTTATGGTTCGGGTTAGGATTAGGTTTCGGTTTCAGGTAGGGTTAGTGTTAGGGTTAGGGTTAGGGTTAATATTCAGTTTCGGGTTCGTGTTAGGGTTCGGGTTCAGGTTCAGGTTAAGGATTGGGTTAGGGTTAGGGCCGGTTAGGGTTAGCGTTCGGGTTAGGGTTTCAGTTATGGTTAGGGTTACGGTTCGGGTTCGGGTTCGGGTTAGGGTTCGGGTTAGGGTTAGGTTTAGGGTTACGGTTGGGCTTAGGGTTAGGGTTCGGGTTAGGGTTAGCGTTAAGGTTAGGGTTTGGGTTCGGATTCGGGTTCGGGTTAGGGTTAGGGTTAGGGTTCGGGTTCGGATTCGGGTTAGGGCTCGGGTTCGGGTTAGGGTTAGGGTTTGGGGTCGGGTTCGGGTTCGGGTAAGGGTTCGGGTTCTGGTTCGGGTTCGGGTTAGGGTTAGGGTTCGGGTTAGGATTAGGGTTAGGGTTCGCATTCGGTTTAGGGTTAGGGTTAGGGTTAGGGTTCGGGTTCGGGTTCGGTTTCGGGTTCGGGTTAGTGTTAGGGTTAGGGTTAGGGTTAGGGTTAGGCTTAGGGTTAGGGTTAGCATTAGGGTTAGGGTTCGTGTTAGGGTTCGGGTTAGGGTTAAGGTTAGCGTTAGGGTTAGGGTTCGGGTTCGGGTTAGGGTTCGGGTTAGGTTTTGGGTTCGGGTTTGCGTTCGGGTTCGGGTTCAGGTTAGGGTTCGTGTTCGGGTTAGGGTTCGGGTTAGGTTTAGGGTTCGGTTTCGGGTTAGGGTTAGGGTTAGGGTTCAGGCAACGGATAGGTTTAGGGTAAGGGTCGGGTTAGGGTTCAGGTTCCGGTTCGGGTTTGGTTAGGCTTAGGGTTAGGGTTAGTGTTCGGGCTGGGGTTAGGGTTAGGGTTAGGGTTCTGGTTTGCGTTAGGGTTCAGGTTAGGGTTCGGGTTACGGTTCGGGTACGGTTAGGGTTAGGGTTAGGGTTCGGGTTCGCGATAGGGTTCGGGTTAGGGTTAGATTTTGGGTTCGAGTTCGGGTTTGGGTTCGTGTTAGAGTTAGGGTTCGGTTTAGGGTTATGGTTCGGATTAGGGGTAGGGTTAGGGTTCGGTTTAGGTTTCGGGTAGGTTTCGAGTTCTGGTTCGGGTTAGGGTTCGGGTTAGGGTTAGGGTTCGGTTTCGGGTTAGGGTTAGGGTTAGGGTTAGGGTTAGGGTTCGGGTTCGGAATATGGTTAGGGTTAGGGTTAGAGTTACAGTTAGGGTTAGGGTTACGATTCGGTTTCAGGGTCGGGTTAGGGTTAGGGTTAGGTTTCAGGTTAGGGATAGGGTTAGGGTTAGGGTCGGATTAGGGTTAGTGTTCGGGTTAGGGTTACGGTCAGGGTTATGGTTCAGGTTCGGGTTAGGGTTAGGTTTAGGGTTAGGTTTCAGGTTAGGGATAGGGTTAGGGTAAGGGTTAGGTCTAGGGTTCGGGCTACTCTTCGGGTTCGGGTTAGGGTTTGGGCTCTGGTTAGGTTTCAGGTTCGGGTTAGGGTTAGGTTTCGGGTTCGGGTTCGGGTTAGGGTTAGGGTTTCGGTTATGGTAGGGTTAGGGTTAGGTTTCGGGTTAGGGTAGTGTGCTGGTTCGGTTTTGGGTTAGGGTTTGGGTTCGGGTAACGTTTGGGTTAGGGTTAGTGTTTGGCTTCATGTTCGGGTTAGGTTAGGGTTAGGGTTAGGGTCGGGTTAGGGTTAGTGTTCGGGTTAGGGTTATGGTTAGGTTTAGGGTTAGGGTTAGGATTAGGGTTACGTTTCGTGGTAGGGTTAGGGTTCGGGTTAGGATTAGAGTTCGGGTTCGGGTTAGGGCCCGGTTCGGTTCCGGGTTAGGTTAGGCTTAGGGTTAGAGTTAGTGTTCGGCCTCGGTTTAGGGTTAGGGTTAGGGTTCTGGTTTGCGTTAGGGTTCAGGTTAGGGTTCGGGTTAGGGTTCGGGTTCGGTTAGGGTTAGGGTTAGGGTTCGGGTTCGCGTTAGGGTTCGGTTTCGTGTTAGATTTTGGGTTCGAGTTCGGGTTTGGGTTCGTGTTAGGGTTAGGGTTCGGTTTAGGGTTATGGTTCGGATTAGGGGTAGGGTTTGGGTTCGGTTTAGGTTTCGGGTAGGGTTCGGGTTCTGGTTCGGGTTAGGGTTTGGGTTAGGGTTAGGGTTCGGTTTCGGGTTAGGGTTAGGGTTAGGGTTCGGGTTCGGAATATGCTTAGGGTTAGGGTTAGAGTTACGATTAGGGTTAGGGTTACGATTCGGGTTCAGGGTCGGGTTAGGGTTAGGGTTAGGTTTCAGGTTAGGGATAGGGTTAGGGTTAGGGTCGGATTAGGGTTAGTGTTCGGGTTAGGGTTACGGTCAGGGTTATGGTTCGGGTTCGGGTTAGGGTTAGGTTTAGGGTTAGGTTTCAGGTTAGGGATAGGGTTAGGGTAAGGGTCAGGTCTAGGGTTCGGGTTACTCTTCGGGTTCGGGTTAGGGTTTGGGCTCTGGTTAGGTTTCAGGTTCGGGTTAGGGTTAGATTTCGGGTTCGGGTTAGGGTTAGGGTTAGGGTTCCGGTTATGGTTAGGGTTAGGGTTAAGTTTCGGGTTAGGGTAGTGTGCTGGTTCAGTTTTGGGTTAGGGTTTGGGTTTGGGTAACGTTTGGGTTAGGGTTAGTGTTTGGCTTCAGGTTCGGGTTAGGTTTAGGGTTAGGGTTCGGTTTAGGGTTAGGGTTAGAGTTCAGGTTCAGGTTCCGGTTAGGGTTTGTGTTCGGGTTAGGGATAGTGTTAGGTTTAGGGTTCGGGTTCGGGTTAGGGTTCGGGTTCGGGTTCAGGTTAGGGATAGGGTTAGGGTTAGGTTCGGGTTAGGGTTAGCATTCGGGTTAGGGTTAGGGTTAGGGTTCCTCTTAGGGTTCGGTTTAGGGTTAGGGTTAGGTTTGGGTTAGGGTTAGTGTTTGGATTCGGGTTCGGGTTAGGGTTAGGGTTCGGGTTAGAGTTAGGGTTCGGGTTAGGGTTAGGGTTAGGGGTGGGCTTAGGGTT
This sequence comes from Ursus arctos, assembly GCF_023065955.2. Taxonomy (NCBI): domain Eukaryota; kingdom Metazoa; phylum Chordata; class Mammalia; order Carnivora; family Ursidae; genus Ursus; species Ursus arctos. The sequence goes on along the minus strand of NW_026622763.1, from coordinate 1,783,548 downwards.
AGGGTTCGGGTTAGGGTTAGCGTTAGGGTTAGGGTTCGGGTTCGGGTTAGGGTTAGGGTTAGGGTTCGTGTTAGGGTTAGCGTTAGGGTTAGGGTTAGGGTTCGGGTTCGGGTAAGGGTAAGGGTTCGGGTTCTGGTTCGGGTTAGGGTTAGGGTTAGGGTTAGGGTTCGCGTTCGGTTTAGGGTTAGGGTTCGGGTTAGGGTTCGGGTTAGGTTTCGGGTAAGGGTTAGGCTTAGGGTTAGGGTTAGGGTTAGGATTAGGGTTAGCATTAGGGTTAGGGTTCGTGTTATGGTTCGGGTTAGAGTTAGGGTTAGGGTTAGGGTTAGGGTTAGGATTAGGGTTAGCATTAGGGTTAGGGTTCGTGTTATGGTTCGGGTTAGGGTTAAGGTTAGCGTTCGGGTTAGGGTTCGGGTTCGGGTTAGGGTTCGGGTTAGGTTTAGGTTTCGGGTTTGGGTTCGGGTTCGGGTTAGGGTTCGGGTTCAGGTTAGGGTACAGGTTCGTGTTAGGGATCGGGTTCGGGTTAGGGTTCGGTTTAGGGTTCGGGTTAGTGTTAGGTTTAGGGTTCGCGTGAAGATTCGGGTTAGGGTTAGGGTTAGCGTTAGGGTTAGGGTTCGGGTTCGGGTTAGGTTTAGGGTTCGGTTTCGGGTTAGGTTTAGGGTTAGTGTTCAGGTAACGTATAGGTTTAGGGTTAGGCTTAGGGTTAGGGTTCGGGTTAGGGTTAGGGTTAGGATTCAGTTTAGGGTTAGGATCAGGGTTCGGGTTAGGGTTAGGGTTCGGGTTAGGATTAGGGTTAGGATTCGGTTTAGGGTTAGGATCAGGGTTCGGGTGAGGGTTCGGTTTAGGGCTAGGGTTCGGGTTAGTGTTAGGGTTCGGGTTAGTTTTAGGGTTAGGGTTAGGGTTCTGGTAAGGTTAGGGTTAGGGTTAGGGTTAGAGGTTCGGGTTCGGTGTTCGGGTTAGGTTTCGGGTTCAAGTTCTGTTCAGGGTTAGTGTTCGGGTTCGGGTCAGGTTGGGTTAGGGTTACGGTTACGGTTAGGGTTCGCATTTGGGTTATGGATCGGGTTCGTGTTCGTTTTCGGTTAGGGTTAGGGTTAGGGTTAGGGTTAGGGTTAGAATTTGGGTTCGGGTTAGGGTTCGGGTTAGGGTTAGGTTTCGGTTTCGGGTTAGGTTTAGGGTTAGAGTTAGGGTTAGGGTTACGAATCAGTTTCGGGTTCGTGTTAGGGTTCGGGTTCAGGTTCAGGTTAAGGATTGGGTTAGGGTTAAGGTAGGGTTAGAGTTAGCGTTCGGGTTAGGGTTTCGGTTATGGTTAGGGTTACGGTTCGGTTTCGGGTTCGGATTAGGGTTCGGGTTAGGGTTAGGGTTAGGGTTAGGATTAGGGTTAGCCTTAGGGTTAGGGTTCGTGTTATGGTTCGGGTTAGGGTTAAGGTTAGCGTTCGGGTTAGGGTTCGGGTTCGGGTTAGGGTTCGGGTTAGGTTTAGGGTTCGGGTTTGGGTTCGGGTTCGGGTTCGGGTTAGGGTTCGGGATCAGGTTAGGGTACAGGTTCGTGTTAGGGATCGGGTTCGGGTTAGGGTTCGGTTTAGGGTTCGGGTAGTGTTAGGTTTAGGGTTCGTGTGAAGATTCGGGTTAGGGTTAGGGTTAGCGTTAGGGTTAGGGTTCGGGTTCGGGTTAGGGTTCGGGTTAGGTTTAGGGTTCGGTTTCGGGTTAGGTTTAGGGTTAGTGTTCAGGTAACGTATAGGTTTAGGGTTAGGCTTAGGGTTAGGGTTCGGGTTAGGGTTAGGGTTAGGATTCGGTTTAGGGTTAGGATCAGGGTTCGGGTTAGGGTTAGGGTTCGGGTTAGGGTTAGGGTTAGGATTCGGTTTAGGGTTAGGATCAGGGTTCGGGTGAGGGTTCGGTTTAGGGCTAGGGTTCGGGTTAGTGTTAGGGTTCGGGTTAGTTTTAGGGTTAGGGTTAGGGTTAGGGTTAGGGTTAGGGGTTCGGGTTAGGGATAGGGTTAGGGTTAGGGTTAGGGTTAGAATTTGGGTTCGGGTTAGGGTTCGGGTTAGGGTTAGGGTTAGGGTTAGGGTTAGGGGTTCGGGTTTCGGGTCGGGTTAGTGGTTCGCGTTCAGGTTCGAGTTCAAGTTCGCATCACGGTTAGTGTTCGGGTTCGGGTCAGGGTTCGGGTTAGCGTTAGGGTCAGGGTTAGGTTTCAGGTTCAGGTTAGGGTTAGGGTTAGGGTTAGGGTTAGGGATTGGGTTAGGATTAGGGCTAGGTTTCTGGTTAGGGTTATGGTTCGGTTTAGGGTTTCGGTTCGGGTTAGGGTTCTGGTTCAGGTAGGGTTATGGTTAGGGTTCGGGTTCAGGTTCGTGTTAGGCTGAGGGTTAGATTTAGGGTTAGGGTTAGGGTTCGGATTACGGTTCGGGATAGTGTTCGTGTAAGGGTTAGGATAAGGGTTAGGATTAGGTTAGGTTTAGGGTTAGGTTCGAGTTAAGGTTCGGGTTAGAGTTCGGGTAGGGTTAGGGTTAGGGTTAGGGTTCTGGTTAGAGTTCGGGTTAGGGTTAGGGTTTCGGTTATGGCTAGGGTTCAGTTTAGGATTAGGGTTCGGGTTAGGGTTATGGTTAGGGATCAGGTTAGGGTTAGGGTTAGGGTTAGGGGTTAGGTTTAGGGTTAGGGTCTGGGTTAGGGTCAGGGTAATCATCAGGATCAGGGTCAGGGTGTGGGTCAGGGTATAGGGTTTGGGTTCCAGTTAGGGTACGGGTCGGGTAAGAGACCACTGTGCCAAGACACCGTCTTAGCCCTTCCCTCATCCTGGCGGTTTTGCCAGCAGGACTTCAACCCAAACGAACCCAGCCCGGTGACCCCCAGGCGCAAAAACTGCTTCCGACGAGCAATATGCTCTTGCTGTGGAAAACCTATCCCAAGTGGAGGTAGACAAGTAAATAAAATGCCACACTCCCATGTGTAAGAGACAACATTGCCCAGGCATGGTCTAAGCCCCTCACCTCGTCCCTGTGCTTTTGGGAGCCTGAGGGACACCCGAGGCCCACGGCCCTGAGACCCGTTTGGCAAAAATCCGCCTTCTAACGGAAACAGTTTTCCTGAGGTGCAGACCCTCTCACAAGTGGTTGTGGCAAGGGAAAGCAAATGCCATCCACTTCTCTGTAAGAAACCACAGGGCCCAACCATGTGCTAGGCCCTCCCATCCTCACTGGGCTTCTGGCAGCAGGAGTGAAAAGAGAGGAGCACAGCACTGGGACCCGTTTGACAAAAACCGGCCTCCCCCGAGAAAGTCTTTCCCCACGTGCAGACATGCTCCCAAGTGCCTGTGGCAAGGTGAAGGAAAGGCCCTACACTGACCTGGAAGAGACCACAGGGCCCAGGCACAGTCTGAGCCCTTCCCTCATCCCGGCGATTTTGCTAGCAGGAGTTCAACCCCAACGAACCCAGCCCGGAGACCCCCTGGGGCCAAAACGGCTTCCGACGAACAATATGCTCTTGCTGTGGAAAACCTATCCCAAGGGGTGGTAGCCAGCTACACAAGATGTCACACACCCACGTGAAAGAAACAACATTGCCCAGGCATGGTCTAGGGCCCTCACCTCTTCCATGTGCTTTAGGGAGCCGGAGGGACACCCGGGGCCTACGGCCCTGAGACCCGTTGGGCAAAAAGCCGGCTTCCCACGGAAACAGTTTTCCTGAGGTGCAGACCCTCTCACAAGTGGTTGTGGCAAGGGAAAGCAAATGCCATCCACTTCTCTGGAAGAAACCACAGTGCCCAGCCATGTGCTAAGCCCTCCCATCCTCACTGGGCTTCTGGCAGCAGGAGTGAAAAGAGAGGAGCACAGCACTGGGACCCGTTTGACAAAACCCGGCCTCCCCCGAGAAAGTCTTTCTCCACGTGCAGACATGCTCCCAAGTGCCTGTGGCAAGGTGAAGGAAAGGCCCTACACTGACCTGGAAGAGACCACAGGGCCCAGGCACAGTCTGAGCCCTTCCCTCATCCCGGCGGTTTTGCTAGCAGGAGTTCAACCCCAAGGAACACAGTCCAGAGACCCCCCTGGGGCCAAAACGGGTTAGCCAGGTAAACCAAATGCCACACACCCAGGTGTAAGAAACAACATTTCCCAGGCATGGTCTAAGCCCCTCTACTCGTCCCTGTGCTTTTGGGTTAGGGTTCGGGTTAGGTTTAGGGTTCCGGTTCGGGTTATGGTTCGGGTTAGGTTTAGGTTTCGGTTTCGGGTTAGGTTTAGGGTTAGAGTTAGGGTTACGAATCAGTTTCGGGTTCGTGTTAGGGTTTGGGTTCAGGTTCAGGTTAAGGATTGGGTTAGGGTTAAGGTCGGGTTAGGGTTAGCGTTCGGGTTAGGGTTTCGGTTATGGTTAGGGTTACGGTTCGGTTTCGGGTTCGGATTAGGGTTCGGGTTAGGGTTAGGGTTAGGGTTAGGGGTGGGCTTAGGGTTAGGGTTCGGGTTAGGGTTAGCGTTAGGGTTAGGGTTCGGGTTCGGGTTAGGGTTAGGGTTAGGGTTCGTGTTAGGGTTAGCGTTAGGGTTAGGGTTAGGGTTCGGGTTCGGGTAAGGGTAAGGGTTCGGGTTCTGGTTCGGGTTAGGGTTAGGGTTAGGGTTAGGGTTAGGGTTAGGGTTCGCGTTCGGTTTAGGGTTAGGGTTAGGGTTAGGGTTCGGGTTCGGGTTAGGGTTAGGGTTCGGTTTAGGGTTAGGGTTAGGTTAGGGTTCGGGTTCGGATTAGGGTTCTTGTTCGGGTTAGGGTTAGGGTTAGGGTTCAGGTAACGTATAGGTTTAGGGTAAGGGTCGGGTTAGGGTTCGGGTTACGGTTCGGGTTAGGTTAGGCTTAGGGTTAGGGTTAGTGTTCGGGCTGGGGTTAGGGTTAGGGTTAGGGTTCGGGTTAGGGTTCGGGTTAGGGTTAGGGTTAGGATTAGGGTTCGGGTTAGGGTTATGGTTCCTGTTAGGATTCGGGTTAGGGTTAGGGTTAGGGTTAGGATTAGGGTTTGGTTTCGGGTTCGGGTTTGAGTTAGGGTTAAGGTTAGTTTTCGTGTTAGGGTTAGGTTTAGGGTTAGGTTCGGGTTAGGGTTAGGGTTCCTCTTAGGGTTCAGGTTAGGGATAGGGTTAGGGTTAGGGTTAGGTTTAGGGTTAGGGTGAGGTTAGGATTTGGGTTCAGGTTAGGTTTAGGGTTAGGGTTAGGGTTTGGGTTAGAGTTAGGGTTACGGTTCGGTTTTGCGTTAGTGTTAGGGTTTGGGTTAGTGTTCCTCTTAGGGTTCGGTTTAGGGTTAGGGTTAGGGTTAGGTTTGGGTTAGGGTTAGGGTTTGGGTTTGGGTTTGGGTTAGGTTTAGGGTTAGGTTTAGGGTTCGGGTTAGGGTTATGGTTAGGGTTAGGGTTCAGGTTCTGGTTCGGGTTAGGGTTCAGGTTAGGGTTCGGGTTAGGGTTGGCGTTAGGGTTAGGTTTCAGGTTAGGCATAGCGTTAGTGTAAGGGTCGGGTTAGGGTTCGGGTTACTCTTCGGTTTCGGGTTAGGGTTAGGGTTCTGGTTAGGTTTCAGGTTCGGGTTAGGGTTAGGTTTCGGGTTCGGGTTAGGGTTAGGGTTAGGGTTAGGGTTCCGGTTATGGTTAGGGTTAGGCTTCGGTTTCGGGTTAGGGTTAGTGTGCTGGTTATGGTTATGGTTAGGGTTACGGTTAGGGTTAGGGTTACGATTCGGGTTCAGGGTTAGGGTTAGGGTTAGGGTTAGGGTTAGTGTGCTGGTTCGGTTTTAGGTTAGGGTTCGGGTTCGGGTTACGTTTGGGTTAGGGTTAGTGTTTGGCCTCAGGTTCGGTTTAGGTTTAGGTTTTGGGTTAGGGTTAGGGTTAGGGTTAGGGTTAGGGTTAGTGTGTTGGTTCGGTTTTGTGTTAGGGTTCGGGTTCGGGTTATTTTGGGTTAGGGTTAGTGTTTGGCCTCAGGTTCGGGTTAGGTTTAGGGTTAGGGTTCGGGTTAGGGTTAGGGTTAGGATTCAGGTTCAGGTTCCGGTTAGGGTTTGTGTTCGGGTTAGGGATAGTGTTAGGTTTAGGGTCGGGTTCGGGTTCGGGTTAGGGTTTGGTTTCGGGTTCAGGTTAGGGATAGGGTTAGGGTTAGGGTCGGGTTAGGGTTAGCGTTCGGGTTAGGGTTAGGGTTAGGGTTAGGGTTAGGGTTCCTCTTAGGTTCGGTTTAGGGTTAGGGTTAGGTTTGGGTTAGGGTTAGTGTTTGGATTCGGGTTCGGGTTAGGGTTAGGGTTCGGGTTAGAGTTAGGGTTCGGGTTAAGGTTAGGGTTAGGGTTCGGGTGAGTTTGGTTAGGGTTAGGTTTAGGGTTCGGGTTCAGGATAGGGTTAGGGTTAGGGTTCAGGTTAGGGTTAGGGTTAGGTTTCGGGTTGGTGTACGGTTAGGGTTCAGGTGAATTTGGTTAGGGTTAGGGTTAGGTTTCGGGTTCGGGTTAGGGTTAGGGTTAGGGTTCGGGTTAGAGTTAGGTTTCGGGTTCGGGTTCGGGTTAGGGTTCGGGTTAGGGTTAGGATTACGGTTAGGGTTAGGGTTACGGTTCGGGTTCGAATTAGGTTTCGGGTTCGGGTTAGGGATAAGTTTCGGGTTAGGGTTCCGGTTATGGTTAGGGTTAGGGTTAGGTTTCGGGTTAGGGTTAGTGTGCTGGTTTGGTTTTCGGTTAGGGTTCGGGTTCGGGTAACGTTTGCGTTAGGGTTAGTGTTTGGCTTCGGTTTCGGGTTAGGTTTAGGTTTAGGGTTCGGGTTCGGGTAACGTTTGGGTTAGAGTTAGGGTTGGGTTAGGGTTCAGGTTCGGGTTAGGGTTCGAGTTAGTGTTAGGTTTAGGGTTCGTGTGAAGATTCGTGTTAGGGTTAGGGTTAGCGTTAGGGTTAGGGTTCGGGTTCGGGTTAGGGTTCGGGTTAGGTTTAGGGTTCGGGTTTGGTTTAGGGTTAGGGTTAGGGTTAGGGTTAGGGTCGGGTTAGGGTTCGGGTTCGGGTTAGGGTTAGGGTTAGGGTTAGGGTTATGTTTAGGGTTAGGGTTCGGTTTGGGTTAGGGTTAGGGTTAGGGTTAGGGTTAGGGTTAGGTTTCGGTTTCGGGTTCGTGTTCGGATTCAGGTTAGGGTTAGGGTTCGGGTTCGGGTTAGGATTAGGGTTCAGGTTCGTGTTCGGATTAGGGTTAGAGTTAGGGTTAGGGTTAGGGTTCGGGTTAGGGTTAGGGTTAGGGTTCGGATTAGGGTTCGGGTTCGGGTTAGGGTTCGGGTTCGGGTTCGGGTTAGGGTTCGGGTTAGGGTTAGGGTTAGTGTTAGGGTTCCGTTTCCAATTAGGGATACTGTTAGGGTTAGGGTCGTGTTAGGGTTAGGATTCGGGTTAGGGTTCGGGTTCGGGTTATGGTTATGGTTAGTGTTAGGGTTACGATTAGGGTTAAGATTACGATTCGGGTTCGGGGTCGGAGTAGGTTTAGTGTTAGGGTTCAGGTTAGGGATAGGGTTAGTTTAGGGTTAGGATTCGGGTTATGGTTAGGGTTAGGGTAGGTTTCAGGTTAGGGTTAGGTTTCGGGTTAGGGTTAGGTTTCGGGTTAGGGTAGGGTTCGGGTTAGGTTTAGGTTTCGGGTTAGGGTTAGGGTTAGGGTTAGGGTTCGGTAAGGGTTAGGGTCTGGTTTAGGGTTCGGGTTCGGGTTAGGGTTAGGGTTAGGGTTCGGGTTAGGGTTCGGGTTAGGGTTAGGGTTACGGATAGGGTTAGGGTTCTATTTAGGGTAAGGGTTAGGATTCGTGTTAGGGTTAGGGTTATGGTTAGGGTTAGGGTTAGGTTTAGGGTTAGGGTTTAAGGTTAGGGTTCGTGTTAGGCTTAGGGTTAGGGTTAGGGTTCGGGTTAGGTTTCGGATTAGGTTTACGGTTAGGGTTAGGGTTAGGTTTCCGGATATGGTTAGGGTTAGCGTTATGTTTCGGGTTAGGGTTAGGGTTCGGGTTCGGGTAATGGTTAGGGTTAGGGTTAGGGTTAGGGTTAGGGTAGGGTTCGGGTTAGGTTTAGGTTTCGGGTTAGGGTTAGGGTTAGGGTTACGGTTCGGGTTAGGGTTCGGGTTAGGTTAAGGGTTTGGGTTAGGGTTAGGGTTAGGGTAGGGTTAGGTTTAGGGTTAGGGTTAGGTTTCGGGTTAGGGTTTGGGTTAGGGTTAGGGTTCGGGTTAGGGTTCGGTTTAGGGTTAGGGTTCGGGTTAGGGTTAGGGTTAGGGTTCAGGTTCAGGTTCTGGTTAGGGTTTGTGTTAGGGTTAGGGTTAGGGTTAGGGTTAGGGTTAGGGTTAGGGTTAGGGTTCGGTTTCGTGTTAGGATCAGGGTTCGGGTGAGGGTTCGGTTTGGGGCTAGGGTTAGGGTTAGGGTTAGGGTAAGGGTTAGAATTTGGGTTCGGGTTAGGGGTCGGGTGACGGTTAGGGTTATGGTTAGGTTTAGGGTTAGGGTTAGGGTTCGGTTTCGTGTTAGGATCAGGGTTCGGGTGAGGGTTCGGGTTAGGGCTAGTGTTCGAGTTAATGTTAGGGTTCGGGTTAGTTTTAGAGTTAGGGTTAGCGTTCTGGTAGGGATAGGGTTAGGGTTAGGATTAGGGTTAGGGTTAGAATTTGGGTTCGGTTTAGGGTTCGGGTTAGGGTTAGGTTTAGGATTAGGGTTAGGGATAGGGTTTCGGGTTTGGGGTCGGGTTAGGGGTTCACGTTCGGGTTCGAGTTCAAGTTCGCATCACGGTTAGTGTTCGGGTTCGGGTCAGGGTTCGGATTAGGGTTAGGGTCAGGGTTAGGTTTCGGGTTCAGGTTAGGGTTAGGGTTAGGGTTGGGTTAGTGTTAGGGTTTGGGTTAGGATTAGGGCTGGGTTTCTGGTTAGGATTATGGTTCGGTTTAGGGTTTCGGTTCGGGTTAGGGTTCTGGTTCAGGTAGGGTTACGGTTAGGGTTCGGGTTCAGGTTCGTGTTAGGCTGACGGTTAGGGTTAGGGTTAGGGTTAGGGTTCGGATTATGGTTCGGGATAGGGTTCGAGTAAGGGTTAGGATAAGGGTTAGGATTAGGTTAGGTTTAGGGTTAGGTTCGAGTTAGGGTTCGGGTTAGAGTTCGGGTAGGGTTAGGGTTAGGGTTAGGGTTCTGGTTAAGGTTCAGGTTAGGGTTAGGGTTTTGGTTTTGGCTAGGGTTCAGTTTAGGATTAGGGTTCGGGTTAGGGTTATGGTTAGGAATCACGTTAGGGTTAGGGTTAGGGTTAGGGGTTAGGTTTAGGGTTAGGGTTCGGGTTAGGGTCAGGGTAATCATCAGGATCAGGGTCAGGGTGTGGGTCAGGGTATAGGGTTTGGGTTCCAGTTAGGGTACGGGTCGGGTAAGAGACCGCTGTGCCAAGGCACCGTCTTAGCCCTTCCCTCATCCTGGCGGTTTTGCCAGAAGGACTTCAACCCGAACGAACCCAGCCCGGAGACCCCCAGGGGCAAAAACTGCTTCCGACGAGCAATATGCTCTTGCTGTGGAAAACCTATCCCAAGTGGAGGTAGCCAAGTAAACAAAATGCCACACTCCCATGTGTAAGAGACAACATTACCCAGGCATGGTCTAAGCCCCTCACCTCGTCCCTGTGCTTTTGGGAGCCGGAGGGACACCCGAGGCCCACGGCCCTGAGACCCATTTGGCAAAAATCCGCCTTCTAACGGAAACAGTTTTCCTGAGGTGCAGACCCTCTCACAAGTGGTTGTGGCAAGGGAAAGCAAATGCCATCCACTTCTCTGGAAGAAACCACAGGGCCCAGCAATGTGCTAGGCCCTCCCATCCTCACTGGGCTTCTGGCAGCAGGAGTGAAAAGAGAGGAGCACAGCACTGGGACCCGTTTGACAAAAACCGGCCTCCCCCGAGAAAGTCTTTCCCCACGTGCAGACATGCTCCCAAGTGCCTGTGGCAAGGTCAAGGAAAGGCCCTACACTGACCTGGAAGAGACCACAGGGCCCAGGCACAGTCTGAGCCCTTCCCTCATCCCGGCGGTTTTGCTAGCAGGAGTTCAACCCCAACGAACCCAGCCCGGAGACCCCCTGGGGCCCAAACGGCTTCCAACGAACAATATGCTCTTGCTGTGGAAAACCTATCCCAAGGGGTGGTAGCCAGCTACACAAAATGTCACACACCCACGTGAAAGAAACAACATTGCCCAGGCATGGTCTAGGCTCCTCACCTCTTCCATGTGCTTGGGGAGCCGGAGGGACACCCGAGGCCTACGGCCCTGAGACCCGTTGGGCAAAAAGCCGGCTTCTAACGGAAACAGTTTTCCTGAGGTGCAGACCCTCTCACAAGTGGTTGTGGCAAGGGAAAGCAAATGCCATCCACTTCTCTGGAAGAAACCACAGTGCCCAGCCATGTGCTAAGCCCTCCCATCCTCACTGGGCTTCTGGCAGCAGGAGTGCAAAGAGAGGAGCACAGCACTGGGACCCGTTTGACAAAAACCGGCCTCCCCCGAGAAAGTCTTTCTCCACGTGCAGACATGCTCCCAAGTGCCTGTGGCCAGGTGAAGGAAAGGCCCTACACTGACCTGGAAGAGACCACAGGGCCCAGGCACAGTCTGAGCCCTTCCCTCATCCCGGCGCTTTTGCTAGCAGGAGTTCAACCCCAAGGAACACAGTCCGGAGACCCCCCTGGGGCCAAACGGCTTCCGACGAAAAATATGCTCTTGCTGTGGAAAACCTATCCCAAGTGGGGGTAGCCAGGTAAACAAAATGCCACACACCCAGGTGTAAGAAACAACATTTCCCAGTCATGGTCTAAGCCCCTCTACTCGTCCCTGTGCTTTTGGGTTAGGGTTAGGGTTAGGTTTAGGGTTCCGGTTCGGGTTAGGGTTCGGGTTAGGGTTTAGGGTTAGGGTTAGGGCTAGGGTTCGGGTTAGGGTTAGCGTTAGGGTTAGGGTTTGGGTTCGGATTCGGGTTAGGGCTCGGGTTCAGGTTTGGGTTAGTGTTAAGGTTCGGGTTAGGGTTCGGGTTAGGGTTAGGGTTAGGTTTAGGGTTCGCCTTCGGGTTAGGGTTAGGGTTAGTGTTCAGGTTCGGGATAGGGTTCGGGTTAGGGTTCGGGTTAGGGTTAGGGTTAGGGTTCGGGTTAGCGTTCGGGTTCGGGTTAGGGTTAGGGTTCGGGTTATGGTTACGGTTAGGGTTAGGGTTACGGTTACGGTTAGGGTTACTTTTCAGGTTCGGGTACGTGTTAGTGTTCGGGTTAGGGTTCGTGGTAGGGTTAAGGTTAGCGTTAGGGTTAGGTTTGGGTTCGGGTTAGGGTTCGGGTTAGGTTTAGGTTTCGAGTTTGGGTTCGGGTTCGGGTTAGGTTTCGGGTTAGGGTTCGAGTTCGGGTTTGGGTTAGGGTTCGTGTTCAGGTTAGGGTTCGGGTTCGTTGTAGGGTTCGGGTTTGGGTTAGGGTTCGGTTTAGGGTTCGGGTTAGGGTTAGGGATCGTGTTAAGATTCGGGTTAGGGTTAGGGTTAGCGTTAGGGTTAGCGTTCGGGTTCGGGTTGGGGTTTGGGTTAGGTTTAGGTTTCGGGTTAGGGTTTGGGTTCGGGTTAGGGTTAGGGTTTGGGTTAGGGTTCGCATTAAGCTTAGGATTCGGGTTTGGGTTAGGGTTAGGGTTCGGGTTCGGGTTCGGTTTCAGGTTAGGGTTTGCGTTCGGGTTAGGGTTCGGGTTCGGGTTAGGGTTCGGGTTAGGGTTAGGGTTAGGGTTACGGTTAGGGTTAGGGTTAGGGTTCGGGTTCGAGTTAGGGTTCGGGTTCGGGTTAGGGTTAAGTTTCGGGATAGGGTTCCGGTTATGGTTAGGGTTAGGGTTAGGTTTCGCTTTAGGGTTAGTGTGCTGGTTTGGTTTTGGGTTAGGGTTCGGGTTTGGAGAACGTTTGGGTTAGGGTTAGTGTTTGGCTTCGGGTTCGGGTTAGGTTTAGGGTTAGGGTTCGGGTTCGGGTGACGTTTGCGTTAGGGTTAGTGTTTGGCTTCGGGTTCGGGTTAGGTTTAGGGTTAGGTTTCAGGTAGGGTTAGGGTTAGGGTTTGGGTTAGTGTTAGGGTTCGGGTTAGTTTTAGGGTTAGGGTTAGGGTTCTGATAGGGTTAGGGTTAGGGTTAGGGTAAGAGGTTCGGGTTCGGTGTTCGGGTTAGGTTTCGGGTTCAAGTTCGGGTCAGGGTTAGTGTTCGGGTTCAGGTCAGGTTTCGGGTTAGGGTTAGGGTTAGTGTTAGGGTTAGGGTTCGTGTTTGGGTTATGGATCGGATTCGGGTTTTTTCAGTTAGGGTTAGGGTTAGGATTAGGGTTAGAATTTGGTTTCGGATTAGGGTTCGGGTGACGGTTAGGGTTAGGGTTATGGTTAGGGTTAGGGTTAGGGTTAGGGTTCGGTTTCGTGTTAGGATCAGGGTTCGGGTTTGGGTGAGGGTTCGGGTTAGGGTTAGGGTTAGGTTTAGGGTTAGGGTTCGGTTTCGTGGTAGGATCAGGGTTCGGGTTCGGGTTCGGGTTCGGGTTAGGGATAGGGTTAGGGTTAGGGTTAGGGTTCGGTTTCGTGGTAGGATCAGGGTTCGGGTTCGGGTGAGGGTTCGGTTTAGGGTTAGGGTTAGGGTTAGGGTTAGGGTTAGAATTTGGGTTCAGGTTAGGGGTCGGGTGACGTTTAGGGTTATGGTTAGGGTTAGGGTTAAGGTTAGGGTTCAGTTTCGTGTTAGGATCAGGGTTCGGGTGAGGGTTCAGGTTAGGGCTAGTTTTCGAGTTAGTGTTACTGTTCGGGTTAGTTTTAGGGTTAGGGTTAGCGTTCTGGTAGGGATAGGGTTAGGGTTAGGGTTAGAGGTTCGGGTTTGATGTTCGGGTTAGGTTTCGGGTTCAGGTTAGGGTTAGGGTTAGGGTAAGGGTTAGGTTTTGGGTTAGGATTAGGGCTAGGTTTCTGGTTAGGGTTATGGTTCGGTTAGGGTTAGGGTTAGGGTTAGGGTTAGGGTAGGGTTTGGGTTAGGTTTAGGTTTTGGGTTAGGGTTAGGGTTCGGGTTAGGGTTAGGTTTCGTTTAGGGTTAGGGTTAGGGTTAGGGTTAGGGTTAGGGTTCGGGTTAGGGTTAGGGTTCGGGGTAGGGATAAGGTTAGGGTTAGGTTTCGGGTTGGGTTAGGGTTAGGGTTAGGGTTAGGGTTCGGGTTAGGGTTAGGTTTCGTTTAGGGTTAGGGTTCGGGTTAGGGTTCGGGTTAGGGTTAGGGTTCGGGTTAGGGTTAGGGTTAGGGTTAGGGTTAGGGTTCGGGTTAGGGTTCGGGTTAGGGTTCGGGTTCGGGTTCGGGTTCGGGGTAGGGTTAAGGTTAGGGTTAGGTTTCGGGTTGGGTTAGGGTTAGGGTTAGGGTTAGGGTTCGGGTTAGGGTTAGGTTTCGTTTAGGGTTAGGGTTCGGGTTAGGGTTCGGGTTAGGGTTAGGGTTAGGTTTAGGGTTAGGGTTAGGGTTCAGGTAAGGGTTAGTGTTGCGGTTAGGGTTAGGGTTCGGTTTCCAGTTAGGGATAGGGTTGGGGTTAGGGTCGGGTTAGGGTTAGGTTTCGGGATAAGGTTAAGGTTAGGGTTAGGGTTCGGGTTGTGTTAGGGTTAGGGTTAGGGTTAGGGTTCGGGTTAGGGTTAGGGTTTGGGTTAGGAGTGGAGTTTGGGTTCGGTTTAGGTTTCGGGTAGGGTTCGGGTTCGGGTTCGGGTTAGGGTTCGGACTCGGGTTAGGGTTAGGATTAGCGTTAGGGTTATGGTACGGGTTAGGGTTTGGCTTAGGGTTAGGGTTAGGGTTAGGGTCCCGGTTGGGTTTGGATTAGGGTTAGGGTTCGGGTTAGGGTTAGGGTTCGGGTTAGGTTTCGGGTTAGGGTTAGGGTTCTGGTTAGGGTTAGGGTTAGGTTTTGGGTTAGGGTTAGGGTTCGGGTTAGGGTTAGGGTTACGGATAGGGTTAGGGTTCTATTTAGGGTAAGGGTTAGGATTCGTGTTAGGGTTAGGGTTATGGTTAGGGTTAGGGTTAGGTTTAGGGTTAGGGTTTAGGGTTAGGGTTCGTGTTAGGCTTAGGGTTAGGGTTAGGGTTCGGGTTAGGTTTCGGATTAGGTTTACGGTTAGGGTTAGGGTTAGGTTTCCGGATAGGGTTAGGGTTAGCGTTATGTTTCGGGTTAGGGTTAGGGTTCGGGTTCGGGTAATGGTTAGAGTTAGGGTTAGGGTTAGGGTTAGGGTAGGGTTCGGGTTAGGTTTAGGTTTCGGGTTAGGGTTAGGGTTAGGGTTAGGGTTCGGGTTAGGGTTCGGGTTAGGTTAAGGGTTTGGGTTAGGGTTAGGGTTAGGGTAGGGTTAGGTTTAGGGTTAGGGTTAGGTTTCGGGTTAGGGTTTGGGTTAGGGTTAGGGTTCGGGTTAGGGTTCGGTTTAGGGTTATGGTTCGGGTTAGGGTTAGGGTTAGGGTTCAGGTTCAGGTTCCGGTTAGGGTTTGTGTTAGGGTTAGGGTTAGGGTTAGGGTTAGGGTTAGGGTTAGAGTTAGGGTTCGGTTTCGTGTTAGGATCAGGGTTCGGGTGAGGGTTCGGTTTGGGGCTAGGGTTAGGGTTAGGGTTAGGGAAGGGTTAGAATTTGGGTTCGGGTTAGGGGTTAGGGTTAGGGTTAGGGTTAGGGTTAGGGTTTAGGGTTAGGGTTCGTGTTAGGCTTAGGTTTAGGGTTAGGGTTAGGGTTAGGGTTAGGGGTTAGGGTTAGGGTTAGGGTTAGGGTTAGGGTTAGGTTTCGGATTAGGTTTACGGTTAGGGTTAGGGTTAGGTTAGGGTTAGGGTTAGGGTTAGGGTTAGGGTTAGGGTAGGTTTCAGGTTAGGGTTAGGTTTCGGGTTAGGGTTAG
>NW_026622763.1:1666298-1758798 GCF_023065955.2 Ursus arctos | reverse complement strand
TAGAGTTCGGGTTCAGGTTTGGGTTAGGGTTAGGGTTTGGATTCGGGTTCGGGTTAGATTTTGGGTTCAGGTTTGGGTTTGGGTTCGTGTTAGGGTTAGGGTTCGGTTTAGGGTTAGGGTTCGGATTAGGGGTAGGTTTTGAGTTTGGGTTAGGGTTCGGGGTAGGTTTAGGGTTCGGGTTCGGAGTAGGGTTAAGGTTAGGGTAAAGGTTTGGGTTAGGGTTCGTGTTAGGGTTAGGGTTAGGTTTCGGTTTAGGGTTAGGGTTAGTTTTCGGGTTAGGGTTAGGGTTCGGGTTAGGGTTAGGGTTCGGGTTCGTGTTTGGTTTAGGGTTCGGGTGATGTTTAGGGCTAGGGTTACGATTAGGTTTCGGGTTACGGTTAGGGTTAGGGTTAGGGTTAGGTTTAGGGTTAGGGTTACGGTGAGCTTTAGGGTGTCGGTTCGGGTTAGGTTTAGAGTTCAGGTCAGGTTTCGGGTTAGGGTTAGGTTTCGGGTTCGGGTTTTGGTTAGGGTTCGGGTGACCTTTATTGCTAGGGTTACGATTAGGTTTCGGGTTACGGTTAGGGTTCAGTTTCGGGTTCGGTTTCGGGTTCAGGTTCGGGTTCGGGTTAGGGTTATGGTTAGGGTTAGAGTTCGGGTTAGGGTTTGGGTTCGGGTTAGGGTTTGGGTTAGGGTTCAGGTTAGGGATAGGGTTAGAGTAAGGGTCGGGTTAGGGTTCGGGTTACTCTTCGGGTTCGGGTTAGGGTTAGGGTTCTTGTTAGGTTTCAGGTTCGGGTTAGGGATAGGTTTCGGGTTAGGGTTAGGGTTAGCGTTAGGGTCGGGTTAGGGTTAGGGTTAGGGTTCAGGTTCGGGTTAGGGTTAGGGTTAGGGGTTACGGTTAGGGTTAGGTTTAGAGGTTAGGGTTAGGGGTTAGGGTGAGGGTTAGGGTTATTGTTAGGGTTAGGAATCGGGTCAGGGTTTCGTTTCCAGTTAGGGATAGGGTTAGGGTTAGGGTCGGGTTTGGGTTAGGGTTTGGGTTAGGGTTAGGGTTAGGGTTCGGGTTCAGCTTAGAGATAGGGTTAGGGTTTGTGTTAGGATTCGGGTTAGGGTTAGGGTTAGGGTTAGGGTTCTGGTTCGGGTTCGGGTTCAGGTTAGAGATAGGGTTAGGGTTTGGGTTAGGATTCGGGTTAGGGTTACGGTTAGGGTAGGGTTCGGGTTAGGGTTAGGGTTCGGTTTAGGGTTAGGGTTCGGGTCGGGTTAGGGTTTGGGTTAGGGTTCGGGTTCGGGTTAGGTTTAGGGTTAGGGTTAGGGTTCGTGTTAGGGTTCGGGTTAGGGTTAGGGTTAGGGTTAGGGTTAGGGTTAAGTTTCGGTTAGGGTTCGGGTTAGGGTTCGGGTTAGGGTTAGGGTTCGGGTTAGGGTTAGGGTTAGGGTTCGGGTTCGGGTTAGGGTTCAGGTTAGGGTTAGGGTTAGGGTTAGGGTTAGGGTTAGGGTTCGGTTTAGGGTTAGGGTTAGGGTTTGGGTTAGGGTTAGGGATAGGGTTAGGGTTCCTCTTAAGGTTGGGATTAGGGTTAGGTTTGGGTTAGGGTTAGGGTTTGGATTCGGGTTAGCGTTAGGGTTAGGGTTAGGGTTAGGGTTAGGTTTCGGGGTAGGGTTATGGTTAGAGTTAGGGTTACGGTTAGGGTTCGGGATCGGGATCGGGTTCGGGTTCGGGTTAGGGTTAGGGTTCGGGTTCGTGTTTGGTTTAGGGTTCGGGTGATGTTTAGGGCTAGGGTTACGATTAGGTTTCGGGTTACGGTTAGGGTTAGGGTTAGGGTTAGGTTTAGGGTTAGGGTTACGGTGAGCTTTAGGGTGTCGGTTCGGGTTAGGTTTAGAGTTCAGGTCAGGTTTCGGGTTAGGGTTAGGGTTCGGGTTCGGGTTTTGGTTAGGGTTCGGGTGACCTTTATTGCTAGGGTTACGATTAGGTTTCGGGTTACGGTTAGGGTTCAGTTTCGGGTTTGGTTTCGGGTTCAGGTTCGGGTTCGGGTTAGGGTTACGGTTAGGGTTAGAGTTCGGGTTAGGGTTTGGGTTCGGGTTAGGGTTAGGGTTAGGGTTCAGGTTAGGGATAGGGTTAGGGTTTGGGTCGGGATAGGTTTAGTGTTCGGGTTAGGGTTATGGTTAGGTTTAGGGTTAGGGTTAGGATTAGGGGTATGTTTCGGGGTAGGGTTAGGGTTCGGGTTAGGGTTAGATTCGGGTTCGGGTTAGGGCCCGGTTCGGTTCCGGGTTAGGTTAGGCTTAGGGTTAGGGTTAGTGTTCGGACTGGGGTTAGGGTTAGGGTTAGGGTTCGGGTTAGGGTTTGGGTTCGGGTTAGGGTTAGGGTTCGGGTTAGGGTAGGGTTAGGGTTCGGGTTCGGTTTAGGGTTAGGGTTAGGTTACGGTTCTGGTTCGGGTTCGGATTAGGGTTAGGGTTAGGGTTAGGGTTAGGGTTAGGGTTAGGGTTCGGGTTAGGGTTAGGGTTAGGGTTCGGGTTCGGGTTAGGGTTCAGGTTAGGGTTAGGGTTAGGGTTAGGGTTAGGGTTAGGGTTCGGTTTAGGGTTAGGGTTAGGGTTTGGGTTAGGGTTAGGGATAGGGTTAGGGTTCCTCTTAAGGTTGGGATTAGGGTTAGGTTTGGGTTAGGGTTAGGGTTTGGATTCGGGTTAGCGTTAGGGTTAGGGTTAGGGTTAGGGTTAGGTTTCGGGGTAGGGTTATGGTTAGAGTTAGGGTTACGGTTAGGGTTCGGGATCGGGATCGGGTTCGGGTTCGGGTTAGGGTTAGGGTTCGGGTTCGTGTTTGGTTTAGGGTTCGGGTGATGTTTAGGGCTAGGGTTACGATTAGGTTTCGGGTTACGGTTAGGGTTAGGGTTAGGGTTAGGTTTAGGGTTAGGGTTACGGTGAGCTTTAGGGTGTCGGTTCGGGTTAGGTTTAGAGTTCAGGTCAGGTTTCGGGTTAGGGTTAGGGTTCGGGTTCGGGTTTTGGTTAGGGTTCGGGTGACCTTTATTGCTAGGGTTACGATTAGGTTTCGGGTTACGGTTAGGGTTCAGTTTCGGGTTTGGTTTCGGGTTCAGGTTCGGGTTCGGGTTAGGGTTACGGTTAGGGTTAGAGTTCGGGTTAGGGTTTGGGTTCGGGTTAGGGTTAGGGTTAGGGTTCAGGTTAGGGATAGGGTTAGGGTTTGGGTCGGGATAGGTTTAGTGTTCGGGTTAGGGTTATGGTTAGGTTTAGGGTTAGGGTTAGGATTAGGGGTATGTTTCGGGGTAGGGTTAGGGTTCGGGTTAGGGTTAGATTCGGGTTCGGGTTAGGGCCCGGTTCGGTTCCGGGTTAGGTTAGGCTTAGGGTTAGGGTTAGTGTTCGGACTGGGGTTAGGGTTAGGGTTAGGGTTCGGGTTAGGGTTTGGGTTCGGGTTAGGGTTAGGGTTCGGGTTAGGGTAGGGTTAGGGTTCGGGTTCGGTTTAGGGTTAGGGTTAGGTTACGGTTCTGGTTCGGGTTCGGATTAGGGTTCTTGTTCGGGTTAGGGTTGGTGTCAGGTTGGGGTACGGGTTCGGGTTAGGTTTCGGGTTTGGATTCGGGTTCGGGTTAGGGTTAGTTTTAGGTTTCGCCTTCGGGTTAGGGTTAGGGTTAGGGTTAGTGTTCGGCTTCGGGATAGGGTTCGGGTTAGGGTTCGGGTTAGGGTTAGGGTTCGGGTTAGGGTTCGGGATCGGGTTAGGGTTAGGGTTCGGGTTCGGGTTATGGTTATGGTTAGGGTTAGGGTTAGGGTTAGGGTTAGGTTTCGGTTTAGGTTTAGGGTTAGGTTAGGGTTAGGGTTAGGGTTAGGGTTCGGTTTAGGGTTAGGGTAGGGTTTGGGTTAGGGTTAGGGTTAGGGTTAGGGTTAGGGTTCCTCTTAGGGTTGGGATTAGGGTTATGTTTGGGTTAGGGTTAGGGTTTGGATTCGGGTTAGCGTTAGGGTTAGGGTTAGGGTTAGGGTTCCTCTTAGGGTTGGGGTTAGGGTTAGGTTTGGGTTAGGGTTAGGGTTTGGATTCGGGTTAGCGTTAGGATTAGGGTTAGGGTTAGGGTTAGGGTTTGGGTTTGGGTTAGGGTTATGGTTCGGTTTCGGGTTAGTGTTAGGGTGGTTAGGGTTCCTCTTAGGGTTCGGTTTAGGGTTAGGGTTAGGGTTAGGGTTACGGTTAGGGTTAGGGTTCGGGTTGGGTTAGGGTTAGGGTTAGGGTTCGGGTTAGGGTTAAGGTTCGGTTTAGGTTTAGGGTTCGGGTTAGGGTTCTGGTTAGGGTTAGGGTTAGGTTTCGGGTTAGGGTTAGGGTTAGGTTTCGGGTTCGGGTTCGTGTTCGGGTTGGGGTTCGGTTTCGGTTAGGGTTAGTGTTAGGGTTTGGGTTCGGGTTAGGTTTAGGGTTAGGGTTCGGATTAGGGTTAGGGTTAGGGTTAGGGTTAGGGTTAGGGTTACGGTTAGGGTTAGGGTTTGGGTTAGGTTTAGGGTTTCGGTTAGGTTTCGGGTTCGGGTTCGTGTTCGTGTTCGGGTTTGGTTTCGGTTAGGGTTAGGGTTAGGGTTTGGGTTCGGGTTAGGGTTAGGTTTAGGGTTCGGATTAGGGTTAGGTTTAGGGTTAGGGTTAGGGTTAGGCGTAGGGTTTGGGTTAGGGTTCGGATTCGGGTTAGGGTTCCAGTTAGGGTTAGGATTTGGGTTCGGGTTCGGGTTAGGGTTAGGGTTCAGTTTCAGGTTCATGCTTGGTTTAAGGTAGGGTAAGGGTTAGGGTTAGGGTTAAGATTAGGGTTAAGGTTCGGATTCGGGTTATGGTTAGGTTTAGGGTTAGGATTACGATTCGGGTTCGGGGTCGGGGTAGGGTTAGGGTTAGGGTTCAGGTTAGAGATAGGGGTAGGGTTAGGGTTAGGATTCCGATTAGGGTTAGGGTTAGGGTAGGGTTCGTGTTCGGGTTAGGTTTTGGGTTAGGGTTAGGGTTAGGGTTAGGGTTTGGGTTAGGGTTAGGGTTCGGTTTAGCGTCGGGTTAGGGTTAGGGTTCCGGTTATGGTTAGGATTTGGGTTCGGTTTCAGGTAACGTTTGGGTTAGGTTTAGTGTTTGGCTTCGGGTTCGGGTTAGGGTTAGGGTTAGGGTTAGGGTTAGGGTTCGGTTTAGGGTTAGGGTTAGGGTTAGGGTTAGGGTTAGGGTTAGGGTTCCTCTTAGGGTTGGGATTAGGGTTAGGTTTGGGTTAGGGTTAGGGTTTGGATTCGGGTTAGCGTTAGGGTTAGGGGTAGGTTTAGGGTTAGGGTTCCTCTTAGGGTTGGGGTTAGGGTTAGGGTTAGGGTTAGGGTTACGGTTAGGGTTAGGGTTCGGTTTAGCGTCGGGTTAGGGTTAGGGTTCCGGTTATGGTTAGGATTTGGGTTCGGTTTCAGGTAACGTTTGGGTTAGGTTTAGTGTTTGGCTTCGGGTTCGGGTTAGGTTAAGGGTTAGGGTTCGGGTTAGGGTTAGGGTTAGGGTTAAGGTTCAGGTTCAGGTTCCGGATAGGGTTCGTTTTCGGGTTAGGGTTAGTGTTAGGCTTATGGTTAGGGTTCGGGTTCGGGTTAGGGTTCGGGTTCGGGTTCAGGTTAGGGATAGGGTTAGGGTTAGGGTCGGGTTAGGGTTAGGTTTCGGGTTACGGTTAAGGTTATGGTTAGGGTTCGGGTTGGGTTAGGGTTACGGTTAGGGTTAGGGTTAGGGTTAGGGTTCGTGTTAAGATTCAGGTTAGGGTTAGGGTCGGGTTAGGGTTCGGGTTAGGGTTAGGGTTAGGGTTCGGGTTCGGTTTAGGTTTAGGGTTAGGTTAGGGTTCGGGTTCGGGTTCGGATTAGGGTTCTTGTTCGGGTTAGGGTTGGGGTTCGGGTTCGGGTACGGGTTCGGTTTCGGTTAGGGTTAGGGTTCAGTTTCAGGTTCATGTTTGGTTAGGGTAGGGTAAGTGTTAGGGTTAGGGTTAGGGTTAGGGTTAGCGTTAGGGTTAGGGTTCGGGTAAGGGTTCGGGTTAGGTTTAGGGTTCCGATTTGGGTTTCGGTTCGGGTTCGGGTTAGGGTTCGGGTTAGGTTTCGGGTTAGGGTTAGTGTTAGAGTTAGGGTTAGGGTTAGGGTTCGGGTTCGGGTTAGGGTTAGGGTTAGGGTTCGGGTTAGGGTTAGGGTTAGGGTTCCGGTTACGGTTAGGATTAGGGTTCGTTTCGGGTAACGTTTGGTTTAGGGTTAGTGTTTGGCTTCGGGTTCGGGTTAGGTTTAGGGTTAGGGTTCGGGTTAGGGTTAGGGTTAGGGCTCAGGTTCAGGTTCCGGTTAGGGTTTGTGTTCGGGTTAGGGTTACTATTAGGCTTAGGGTTCGGGTTCGGGTTCGTGTTAGGGTTCGGGTTCGGGTTCAGGTTAGGGATAGGGTTAGGGTTAGGGTTAGGGTTACCTTTCGGGGTAGGGTTAGGGTTAGGGTTAGGGTTCGGGTGAGTTTGGTTATTTTTAGGGTTAGGGTTCAGGTTCGGGATACGGTTAGGGTTTCTCTTGGGGTTCAGGTTAGGGATAGGGTTAGGGTTAGGGTTAGGGTCGGGTTAGGGTTAGGGTTACGGTTAGCGTTAGGGTTAGGGTTCGGGTTTGGGTTAGGGTTAGGGTTAGGTTTCCGATTAAGGATTTGGTTAGGGTTAGGGTAGGGTTAGGGTTAGGGTTCGGGTTTGGGTTACAGTTAGGGTTAGGTTTCGGGTTGGGTTAGGGTTAGGGTTAGGGTTCGGGTTCGGTTTCGGATTCGGGTTCGGTTTAGGGTTAGTGGTCAGGTTAGGGATAGGGTTAGGTTTAGGGTCGGGTTAGGATTAGAGTTCGGGTTAGGGTTAGGATTAGGGTTAGGGTTAGTGTTAGGATTAGGGTTAGGTTTCTGTTTAGGGTTAGGGTTCGGGTTAGGGTTAGAGTTCGGGTTAGGGTTAGGGTTAGGGTTAGGGTTAGGGTTAGTGTTAGGATTAGGGTTAGGTTTCTGTTTAGGGTTAGGGTTCGGGTTAGGGTTAGAGTTCAGGTTAGGGTTTGGGTTAGGGTTAGGGTTTGGATTCGGGTTAGGGTTAGGGTTAGGGTTAGGGTTAGGGTTCGGATAAGGGTTAGGTTTAGGGTTAGGGTTAGGGTTAGGGTTAGGGTTACGGTTAGGGTTAGGGTTTGGGTTAGGTTTAGGGTTTCGGTTAGGTTTCGGGTTCGGGTTCGTGTTCGTGTTCGGGTTTGGTTTCGGTTAGGGTTAGGGTTAGGGTTTGGGTTCGGGTTAGGGTTAGGTTTAGGGTTCGGATTAGGGTTAGGTTTAGGGTTAGGGTTAGGGTTAGGCGTAGGGTTTGGGTTAGGGTTCGGATTCGGGTTAGGGTTCCAGTTAGGGTTAGGATTTGGGTTCGGGTTCGGGTTAGGGTTAGGGTTCAGTTTCAGGTTCATGCTTGGTTTAAGGTAGGGTAAGGGTTAGGGTTAGGGTTAAGATTAGGGTTAAGGTTCGGATTCGGGTTATGGTTAGGTTTAGGGTTAGGATTACGATTCGGGTTCGGGGTCGGGGTAGGGTTAGGGTTAGGGTTCAGGTTAGAGATAGGGGTAGGGTTAGGGTTAGGATTCCGATTAGGGTTAGGGTTAGGGTAGGGTTCATGTTCGGGTTAGGTTTCGGGTTAGGGTTAGGGTTAGGGTTAGGGTTAGGGTTTGGGTTAGGGTTAGGGTTCGGTTTAGCATCGGGTTAGGGTTAGGGTTCCGGTTATGGTTAGGATTTGGGTTCGGTTTCAGGTAACGTTTGGGTTAGGTTTAGTGTTTGGCTTCGGGTTCGGGTTAGGGTTAGGGTTAGGGTTAGGGTTAGGGTTAGGGTTCGGTTTAGGGTTAGGGTTAGGGTTAGGGTTAGGGTTAGGGTTAGGGTTCCTCTTAGGGTTGGGATTAGGGTTAGGTTTGGGTTAGGGTTAGGGTTTGGATTCGGGTTAGCGTTAGGGTTAGGGGTAGGTTTAGGGTTAGGGTTCCTCTTAGGGTTGGGGTTAGGGTTAGGGTTAGGGTTAGGGTTACGGTTAGGGTTAGGGTTTGGGTTAGGTTTAGGGTTAGGGTTAGGTTTCAGGTTCGGGTTCGTGTTCGGGTTCGGGTTCGGTTTCGGTTAGGGTTAGGGTTAGGGTTTGGGTTCGGGTTAGGGTTAGGTTTAGGTTCGGATTAGGGTTAGGTTTAGGGTTAGGGTTAGGGTTAGGCGTAGGGTTTGGGTTAGGGTTCAGATTCGGGTTAGGGTTCCAGTTAGGGTTAGGATTTGGGTTCGGGTTCGGGTTAGGGTTAGGGTTCAGTTTCAGGTTCATGCTTGGTTTAAGGTAGGGTAAGGGTTAGGGTTAGGGTTAAGATTAGGGTTAAGGTTCGGATTCGGGTTATGGTTAGGTTTAGGGTTAGGATTACGATTCGGGTTCGGGGTCGGGGTAGGGTTAGGGTTAGGGTTCAGGTTAGAGATAGGGGTAGGGTTAGGGTTAGGATTCCGATTAGGGTTAGGGTTAGGGTAGGGTTCGTGTTCGGGTTAGGTTTCGGGTTAGGGTTAGGGTTAGGGTTAGGGTTTGGGTTAGGGTTAGGGTTCGGTTTAGCGTCGGGTTAGGGTTAGGGTTCCGGTTATGGTTAGGATTTGGGTTCGGTTTCAGGTAACGTTTGGGTTAGGTTTAGTGTTTGGCTTCGGGTTCGGGTTAGGTTAAGGGTTAGGGTTCGGGTTAGGGTTAGGGTTAAGGTTCAGGTTCAGGTTCCGGATAGGGTTCGTTTTCGGGTTAGGGTTAGTGTTAGGCTTATGGTTAGGGTTCGGGTTCGGGTTAGGGTTCGGGTTCGGGTTCAGGTTAGGGATAGGGTTAGGGTTAGGGTCGGGTTAGGGTTAGGTTTCGGGTTACGGTTAAGGTTATGGTTAGGGTTCGGGTTGGGTTAGGGTTACGGTTAGGGTTAGGGTTAGGGTTAGGGTTCGTGTTAAGATTCAGGTTAGGGTTAGGGTTAGGGTTAGGGTCGGGTTAGGGTTCGGGTTAGGGTTAGGATTAGGGTTCGGGTTCGGTTTAGGTTTAGGGTTAGGTTAGGGTTCGGGTTCGGGTTCGGATTAGGGTTCTTGTTCGGGTTAGGGTTGGGGTTCGGGTTCGGGTACGGGTTCGGTTTCGGTTAGGGTTAGGGTTCAGTTTCAGGTTCATGTTTGGTTAGGGTAGGGTAAGTGTTAGGGTTAGGGTTAGGGTTAGGGTTAGCGTTAGGGTTAGGGTTCGGGTAAGGGTTCGGGTTAGGTTTAGGGTTCCGATTTGGGTTTCGGTTCGGGTTCGGGTTAGGGTTCGGGTTAGGTTTCGGGTTAGGGTTAGTGTTAGAGTTAGGGTTAGGGTTAGGGTTCGGGTTCGGGTTAGGGTTAGGGTTAGGGTTCGGGTTAGGGTTAGGGTTAGGGTTCCGGTTATGGTTAGGATTAGGGTTCGTTTCGGGTAACGTTTGGTTTAGGGTTAGTGTTTGGCTTCGGGTTCGGGTTAGGTTTAGGGTTAGGGTTCGGGTTAGGGTTAGGGTTAGGGCTCAGGTTCAGGTTCCGGTTAGGGTTTGTGTTCGGGTTAGGGTTACTATTAGGCTTAGGGTTCGGGTTCGGGTTCGTGTTAGGGTTCGGGTTCGGGTTCAGGTTAGGGATAGGGTTAGGGTTAGGGTTAGGGTTACCTTTCGGGGTAGGGTTAGGGTTAGGGTTAGGGTTCGGGTGAGTTTGGTTATTTTTAGGGTTAGGGTTCAGGTTCGGGATACGGTTAGGGTTTCTCTTGGGGTTCAGGTTAGGGATAGGGTTAGGGTTAGGGTTAGGGTCGGGTTAGGGTTAGGGTTACGGTTAGCGTTAGGGTTAGGGTTCGGGTTTGGGTTAGGGTTAGGGTAAGGTTTCCGATTAAGGATTTGGTTAGGGTTAGGGTAGGGTTAGGGTTAGGGTTCGGGTTTGGGTTACAGTTAGGGTTAGGTTTCGGGTTGGGTTAGGGTTAGGGTTAGGGTTCGGGTTCGGTTTCGGATTCGGGTTCGGTTTAGGGTTAGTGGTCAGGTTAGGGATAGGGTTAGGTTTAGGGTCGGGTTAGGATTAGAGTTCGGGTTAGGGTTAGGATTAGGGTTAGGGTTAGTGTTAGGATTAGGGTTAGGTTTCTGTTTAGGGTTAGGGTTCGGGTTAGGGTTAGAGTTCGGGTTAGGGTTAGGGTTAGGGTTAGGGTTAGGGTTAGTGTTAGGATTAGGGTTAGGTTTCTGTTTAGGGTTAGGGTTCGGGTTAGGGTTAGAGTTCAGGTTAGGGTTTGGGTTAGGGTTAGGGTTTGGCTTCGGGTTCGGGTTAGGTTTAGGGTTAGGGTTCGGGTTAGGGTTAGGGTTAGGGCTCAGGTTCAGGTTCCGGTTAGGGTTTGTGTTCGGGTTAGGGTTACTATTAGGCTTAGGGTTCGGGTTCGGGTTCGTGTTAGGGTTCGGGTTCGGGTTCAGGTTAGGGATAGGGTTAGGGTTAGGGTTAGGGTTACCTTTCGGGGTAGGGTTAGGGTTAGGGTTAGGGTTCGGGTGAGTTTGGTTATTTTTAGGGTTAGGGTTCAGGTTCGGGATACAGTTAGGGTTTCTCTTGGGGTTCAGGTTAGGGATAGGGTTAGGGTTAGGGTCGGGTTAGGGTTAGGGTTACGGTTAGCGTTAGGGTTAGGGTTCGGGTTTGGGTTAGGGTTAGGGTTAGGTTTCCGATTAAGGATTTGGTTAGGGTTAGGGTAGGGTTAGGGTTAGGGTTCGGGTTTGGGTTACAGTTAGGGTTAGGTTTCGGGTTGGGTTAGGGTTAGGGTTAGGGTTCGGGTTCGGTTTCGGATTCAGGTTCAGTTTAGGGTTAGTGGTCAGGTTAGGGATAGGGTTAGGTTTAGGGTCGGGTTAGGATTAGAGTTCGGGTTAGGGTTAGGATTAGGGTTAGGGTTAGTGTTAGGATTAGGGTTAGGTTTCTGTTTAGGGTTAGGGTTCGGGTTAGGGTTAGAGTTCGGGATCAGGGTTAGGGATCCGGTTCGGGTCCGGGTTAGGTTAGGCTTATGGTTAGGTTTAGTGTTCGGGCTCGAGTAGGGTTAGAGTTTGGGTTCGGGTTTGCGTTAGGGTTCGGGTTAGGGTTCGGGTTGGGTGAGGGTTAGGGTTCTGGTTAGGGTTCGGTTTCGGGTTTGGGTTAGGGTTCGAGTGACGTTTAGGGCTAGGGTTACGATTAGGTTTCGGGTTACGGTTAGGGTTCAGTTTAGGGTTAGGTTTAGGGTTTGGGTTAGAGTTCAGGTTAGGGTTTGGGTTAGGGTTAGGGTTTGGATTCGGGTTCGGTTCGGATTAGGGTTAGGGTTAGGGTTAGGTTTCGCGTTAGGGTTAGGGTTCGGGTTCGGGTTATGGGTAGGGTTAGGGTTAGGGTTACGGTTAGGGTTAGGGTTACGATTCGGTTTCGGGGTCGGTTTAGGGTTAGGGTTAGGTTTCAGGTTAGGGATAGGGTTAGGGTTAGGGTCGGGTTAGGTTAGAGTTCGGGTTAGGGTTATGGTTAGGGTTAGGGTTAGTGTTAGGATTAGGGTTAGGTTTCTGTTTAGGGTTAGGGTTCGGGTTAGGGTTAGAGTTCGGGTTCGGGTTAGGGATCCGGTTTGGGTCCGGGTTAGGTTAGGCTTATGGTTAGGTTTAGTGTTCGGGCTCGGGTAGGGTTAGGGTTAGGGTTCGGGTTTGCGTTAGGGTTCGGGTTCGGGATCGGGTTAGGGTTAGGGTTAGGGTTCAGGTTAGGCATAGGGTTAGGGTAAGGGTCAGGTTAGGGTTAGGGTTAGGGTTCGGGTTCGGTTTAGGGTTAGTGTTAGGGTTAGGCTTAGTGTTAGGGTTAGGGTTCGGGTTAGGGTTAGGGTTAGGGTTAGGTTTCGGGTTAGGGCTTGGTTTTGGGTTCGGGTTAGGGTTAGTGTTAGGATTAGGGTTAGGGTTAGGGTTAGGGTTTGGGTTAGGGTTCCTCTTAGGGTTCGGTTTAGGTTTAGGGTTATGGTTAGGGTTCGGGTTCGGGTTTGGGTTAGGGTTCGGGTGACGTTTAGGGCTAGGGTTAGGGTTAGGGTTAGGGTTAGGGTTACGATTCGGTTTCGGGGTCGGTTTAGGGTTAGGGTTAGGTTTCAGGTTAGGGATAGGGTTAGGGTTAGGGTCGGGTTAGGTTAGAGTTCGGGTTAGGGTTATGGTTAGGGTTAGGGTTAGTGTTAGGATTAGGGTTAGGTTTCTGTTTAGGGTTAGGGTTCGGGTTAGGGTTAGAGTTCGGGTTCGGGTTAGGGATCCGGTTTGGGTCCGGGTTAGGTTAGGCTTATGGTTAGGTTTAGTGTTCGGGCTCGGGTAGGGTTAGGGTTAGGGTTCGGGTTTGCGTTAGGGTTCGGGTTCGGGTTCGGGTTAGGGTTAGGGTTAGGGTTCAGGTTAGGCATAGGGTTAGGGTAAGGGTCGGGTTAGGGTTAGGGTTAGGGTTCGGGTTCGGTTTAGGGTTAGTGTTAGGGTTAGGCTTAGGGTTAGGGTTAGGGTTCGGGTTAGGGTTAGGGTTAGGGTTAGGTTTCGGGTTAGGGTTAGGGTTAGGGTTAGGGTTAGGGTTAGGGTGACGTTTAGGGCTAGGGTTACGATTAGGTTTCGGGTTACGGTTAGGGTTCAGTTTCGGGTTCGGTTTCGGGTTCAGGTTCTGTTTCGGGTTAGGGTTAGGGTTAGGGTTAGAGTTCGGGTTAGGGTTCGGGTTAGGTTTAGGGTTTGGTTTCAGGTTCGGGTTTGGGTTCGGGTTCGGGTTAGGGTTAGGGTTAGGGTTCGGGTTAGGGTTAGGGTTCGGGTTAGGGTTAGGGTTCGGGTTCGGGTTAGGGTTCGGGTTCGAGTTAGTGTTCGGGTTAGGGTTCGGGTTAGGGTTCGGGTTAGGGTTCAGGTTTGAGATACGGTTAGGGTTTGGGTTAGGATTCGGGTTAGGGTTAGGTTTAGGGTTAGGGTTATGGTTAGGGTTCGGTTTAGGGTTAGGGTTCGGGTTCGGGTTAGGGTTCGGGTTCGAGTTAGGGTTCGGGTTAGGGTTCGGGTTAGGGTTCGGGTTAGGGTTCAGGTTTGAGATACGGTTAGGGTTTGGGTTAGGGTTAGGGTTCGGGTTCAGTTTAGAGATAGGGTTAGGGTTTGGGTTAGGGTTAGGGTTCGGGTTCAGTTTAGAGATAGGGTTAGGGTTTGGGTTAGGGTTAGGATTCGGGTTAGGGTTAGGGTTAGGGTTAGGGTTCGGGTTCGGGTTCGGGTTCAGGTTAGAGATAGGGTTAGGGTTTGGGTTAGGATTCGGGTTAGGGTTACGGTTAGGGTGGGGTTCGGGTTAGGGTTAGGGTTTGGTTTAGTGTTAGGGTTAGGGTTCGGGTTAGGGTTAGGGTTAGGGTTCGGGTTAGGGTTAGGGTTCGGTTTAGGGTTAGGGTTCGGGTTTGGGTTAGGGTTCGGGTTCGGGTTCGGGTTCAGGTTAGAGATAGGGTTAGGGTTAGGGTTCGGGTTAGGGTTAGGGTTAGGGTTAGGGTTCGGGTTAGGGTTCGGGTTCGGGTTAGGGTTAGGGTTAAGGTTAGGGTTCGGGTTAGGGTTCGGGTTCGGGTTAGGGGTTAGGGTTAGGATTCGTGTTAGGGTTAGGGTTAGGGTTAGGGTTAGGGTTCGGGTTAGGGTTCGGGTTAGGGTTAAGGTTAGGGTTAAGGTTAGGTTTCCGGTTAGGGTTCGGGTTAGGGTTAGGGTTCGTGTTAGGGTTCGGGTTAGGGTTATGGTTAGTGTTATCGTTAGGGTTAGGGTTCGGGTTCGGGTTCGGGTTCCTGTTAGGGTTAGGATTAGGGTTAGGGTTCGGGTAAGGGTTCGGGTTAGGTTTAGGGTTCCGATTTGTGTTCGGGTTCGGGTTAGGGTTCGGGTTAGGTTTCGCGTTAGGGTTAGGGTTCGTATTAGGGTTAGGGTTAGAGTTAGGGTAAGTGTTTGGGTTCGGGTTAGGGTTCGGGTTAGGGTTACGGTTAGGGTTAGGGTTCGGGGTGGGTTAGGGTTAGGGTTACGGTTAAGGTTCGGTTTCGGTCTCGGGTTCAGGTTAGGGTTAGGGTTAGGGTTAGGGTTCGGGTTAGGTTAGGGTTAGGGTTCGGTGTGGGTTAGGGTTAGGGTTAAGGTTAGGGTTCGGGTTCGGTTTCGGGTTTGGGTTAGGGTTAGGGTTAGGGTTAAGGTTCGGTTAGGGTTCGGGTTAGGGTTCAGGTTAGGGTTAGGGTTCGGGTTAGGGTTAGGGTTAGGGTTCGGGTTCGGGTTAGGGTTCAGGTTAGGGTTAGGGTTAGGGTTAGGGTTAGGGTTAGGGTTCGGTTTAGGGTTAGGGTTAGGGTTTGGGTTAGGGTTAGGGTTAGGGTTAGGGTTAGGGTTAGGGTTCCTCTTAGGGTTGGGATTAGGGTTAGGTTTGGGTTAGGGTTAGGGTTTGGATTCGGGTTAGCGTTAGGGTTAGGGTTAAGGTTAGGGTTAGGGTTAGGGTTAGGTTTCGGGTTAGGGTTAGGGTTAGAGTTAGGGTTACGGTTAGGGTTCGGGATTGGGTTCGGGTTCGGGTTAGGGTTAGGGTTAGGGTTCAGGTTAGGGATCGGGTTAGGGTTTGGGTCGGGATAGGTTTAGTGTTCGGGTTATGGTTATGGTTAGGTTTAGGGTTAGGGTTAGGATTAGGGGTACGTTTCGGGGTAGGGTTAGGGTTAGGGTTAGGGTTAGGGTTCGGGTTAGGGTTCGGGTTAGGGTTAGGGTTAGGGTTAGGGTTCCTCTTAGGGTTGGGATTAGGGTTAGGTTTGGGTTAGGGTTAGGGTTTGGATTCGGGTTAGCGTTAGGTTTAGGGTTAAGGTTAGGGTTAGGGTTAGGGTTAGGTTTCGGGTTAGGGTTAGGGTTAGAGTTAGGGTTACGGTTAGGGTTCGGGATTGGGTTCGGGTTCGGGTTAGGGTTAGGGTTAGGGTTCAGGTTAGGGATAGGGTTAGGGTTTGGGTCGGGATAGGTTTAGTGTTCGGGTTAGGGTTATGGTTAGGTTTAGGGTTAGGGTTAGGATTAGGGTTAGGGTTCGGTTTAGGGTTAGGGTTAGGGTTAGGGTTAGGGTTAGGTTTCGGTTTAGGTTTAGGGTTAGGTTAGGGTTAGGGTTAGGGTTAGGGTTAGGGTTCGGTTTAGGGTTAGGGTTAGGGTTTGGGTTAGGGTTAGGGTTAGGGTTAGGGTTCCTCTTAGGGTTGGGATTAGGGTTAGGTTAGGGTTAGGGTTAGGGTTTGGATTCGGGTTAGCGTTAGGGTTAGGGTTAGGGTTAGGGTTCCTCTTAAGGTTGGGGTTAGGGTTAGGTTTGGGTTAGGGTTAGGGTTTGGATTTGGATTAGCGTTAGGATTAGGTTTAGGGTTAGGGTTAGGGTTTGGGTTTGGGTTAGGGTTACGGTTAGGTTTCGGGTTAGTGTTAGGGTGGTTAGGGTTCCTCTTAGGGTTCGGTTTAGGGTTAGGGTTAGGGTTAGGGTTACGGTTAGGGTTAGGGTTCGGGTTGGGTTAGGGTTAGGGTTAGGGTTCGGGTTAGGGTTAAGGTTCGGTTTAGGTTTAGGGTTCGGGTTAGGGTTCTGGTTAGGGTTAGGGTTAGGTTTCGGGTTAGGGTTAGGGTTAGGTTTCGGGTTCGGGTTCGTGTTCAGGTTCGGGTTCGGTTTCGGTTAGGGTTAGTGTTAGGGTTTGGGTTCGGGTTCGGGTTAGGGTTAGGATTCGGATTAGGGTTAGGGTTAGGGTTAGGGTTAGGGTTAGGTTTCGGTTTAGGTTTAGGGTTAGGTTAGGGTTAGGGTTAGGGTTAGGGTTAGGGTTCGGTTTAGGGTTAGGGTTAGGGTTTGGGTTAGGGTTAGGGTTAGGGTTAGGGTTCCTCTTAGGGTTGGGATTAGGGTTAGGTTTGGGTTAGGGTTAGGGTTTGGATTCGGGTTAGCGTTAGGGTTAGGGTTAGGGTTAGGGTTCCTCTTAGGGTTGGGGTTAGGGTTAGGTTTGGGTTAGGGTTAGGGTTTGGATTCGGGTTAGCGTTAGGATTAGGGTTAGGGTTAGGGTTAGGGTTTGGGTTTGGGTTAGGGTTATGGTTCGGTTTCGCGTTAGTGTTAGGGTGGTTAGAGTTCCTCTTAGGGTTCGGTTTAGGGTTAGGGTTAGGGTTAGGGTTACGGTTAGGGTTAGTGTTCGGGTTGGGTTAGGGTTAGGGTTAGGGTTCGGGTTAGGGTTTAGGTTCGGTTTAGGTTTAGGGTTCGGGTTAGGGTTCTGGTTAGGGTTAGGGTTAGGTTTCGGGTTAGGGTTAGGGTTAGGTTTCGGGTTCGGGTTCGTGTTCGGGTTCGGGTTCGGTTTCGGTTAGGGTTAGTGTTAGGGTTTGGGTTCGGGTTAGGGTTATGGTTAAGGTTCGGATTAGGGTTAGGGTTAGGGTTAGGTTTAGGGTTAGGGTTACGGTTAGGGTTAGGATTTAGGTTCGGGTTAGGGTTAGGGTTAGGGTTCAGTTTCAGGTTCATGCTTGGTTTAAGGTAGGGTAAGGGTTAGGGTTAGGGTTAAGATTAGGGTTAAGGTTCGGATTCGGGTTATGGTTAGGTTTAGGGTTAGGATTACGATTCGGGTTCGGGGTCGGGGTAGGGTTAGGGTTAGGGTTCAGGTTAGAGATAGGGGTAGGGTTAGGGTTAGGATTCCGATTAGGGTTAGGGTTAGGGTAGGGTTCGTGTTCGGGTTAGGTTTCGGGTTAGGGTTAGGGTTAGAGTTAGGGTTTGGGTTAGGGTTAGGGTTCGGTTTAGCGTCGGGTTAGGGTTAGGGTTCCGGTTATGGTTAGGATTTGGGTTCGGTTTCAGGTAACGTTTGGGTTAGGTTTAGTGTTTGGCTTCGGGTTCGGGTTAGGGTTAGGGTTAGGGTTAGGGTTAGGGTTAGGGTTAGGTTTAGGTTTAGGGTTAGGTTAGGGTTAGGGTTAGGGTTAGGGTTAGGGTTCGGTTTAGGGTTAGGGTTAGGGTTAGGGTTAGGGTTCCTCTTAGGGTTGGGATTAGGGTTAGGTTTGGGTTAGGGTTAGGGTTTGGATTCGGGTTAGCGTTAGGGTTAGGGGTAGGGTTAGGGTTAGGGTTCCTCTTAGGGTTGGGGTTAGGGTTAGGTTTGGGTTAGGGTTAGGGTTTGGATTTGGGTTAGCGTTAGGATTAGGTTTAGGGTTAGGGTTAGGGTTTGGGTTTGGGTTAGGGTTACGGTTCGGTTTCGGGTTAGTGTTAGGGTGGTTAGGGTTCCTCTTAGGGTTCGGTTTAGGGTTAGGGTTAGGGTTACGGTTAGGGTTAGGGTTCGGGTTGGGTTAGGGTTAGGGTTAGGGTTCGGGTTAGGGTTAAGGTTCGGTTTAGGTTTAGGGTTCGGGTTAGTGTTCTGGTTAGGGTTAGGGTTAGGTTTCGGGTTAGGGTTAGGGTTAGGTTTCGGGTTCGGGTTCGTGTTCGGGTTCGGGTTCGGTTTCGGTTAGGGTTAGTGTTAGGGTTTGGGTTCGGGTTCGGGTTAGGGTTAGGATTCGGATTAGGGTTAGGGTTAGGGTTAGGTTTCGGTTTAGGTTTAGGGTTAGGTTAGGGTTAGGGTTAGGGTTAGGGTTAGGGTTCGGTTTAGGGTTAGGGTTAGGGTTTGGGTTAGGGTTAGGGTTAGGGTTAGGGTTCCTCTTAGGGTTGGGATTAGGGTTAGGTTTGGGTTAGGGTTAGGGTTTGGATTCGGGTTAGCGTTAGGGTTAGGGTTAGGGTTAGGTTTAGGGTTCCTCTTAGGGTTGGGGTTACGGTTAGGTTTGGGTTAGGGTTAGGGTTTGGATTCCGGTTAGCGTTAGGATTAGGGTTAGGGTTAGGGTTAGGGTTTGGGTTTGGGTTAGGGTTATGGTTCGGTTTCGGGTTAGTGTTAGGGTGGTTAGGGTTCCTCTTAGGGTTCGGTTTAGGGTTAGGGTTAGGGTTAGGGTTACGGTTAGGGTTAGGGTTCGGGTTGGGTTAGGGTTAGGGTTAGGGTTCGGTTTAGGGTTAAGGTTCGGTTTAGGTTTAGGGTTCGGGTTAGGGTTCTGGTTAGGGTTAGGGTTAGGTTTCGGGTTAGGGTTAGGGTTAGGTTTCGGGTTCGGGTTCGTGTTCGGGTTCAGGTTCGGTTTCGGTTAGGGTTAGTGTTAGGGTTTGGGTTCAGGTTAGGTTTAGGGTTAGGGTTCGGATGAGGGTTAGGGTTAGGGTTAGGGTTAGGGTTAGGTTTCGGTTTAGGTTTAGGGTTAGGTTAGGGTTAGGGTTAGGGTTAGGGTTAGGGTTCGGTTTAGGGTTAGGGTTAGGGTTTGGGTTAGGGTTAGGGTTAGGGTTAGGGTTCCTCTTAGGGTTGGGATTAGGGTTAGGTTTGGGTTAGGGTTAGGGTTTGGATTCGGGTTAGCGTTAGGGTTAGGGTTAGGGTTAGGGTTCCTCTTAGGGTTGGGGTTAGGGTTAGGTTTGGGTTAGGGTTAGGGTTTGGATTCGGGTTAGCGTTAGGATTAGGGTTAGGTTTAGGGTTAGGGTTTGGGTTTGGGTTAGGGTTATGGTTCGGTTTCGGGTTAGTGTTAGGGTGGTTAGAGTTCCTCTTAGGGTTCGGTTTAGGGTTAGGGTTAGGGTTAGGGTTACGGTTAGGGTTAGGGTTCGGGTTGGGTTAGGGTTAGGGTTAGGGTTCGGGTTAGGGTTTAGGTTCGGTTTAGGTTTAGGGTTCGGGTTAGGGTTCTGGTTAGGGTTAGGGTTAGGTTTCGGGTTAGGGTTAGGGTTAGGTTTCGGGTTCGGGTTCGTGTTCGGGTTCGGGTTCGGTTTCGGTTAGGGTTAGTGTTAGGGTTTGGGTTCGGGTTAGGGTTAGGGTTAGGGTTAGGGTTAGGGTTAGGGTTACCGTTCGGGGTAGGGTTACGGTTAGGGTTAGGGTTCGGGTGAGTTTGGTTATTTTTATGGTTAGTGTTCAGGTTCGGGATACGGTTAGGGTTTCTCTTGGGGTTCAGGTTACGGATAGGGTTAGGGTTAGGGTCGGGTTAGGGTTAGGGTTACGGTTAGCGTTAGGGTTAGGGTTCGGGTTTGGGTTAGGGTTAGGGTTAGGTTTCCGATTAAGGATTTGGTTAGGGTTAGGGTAGGGTTAGGGTTAGGGTTCGGGTTTGGGTTACAGTTAGGGTTAGGTTTCGGGTTGGGTTAGGGTTAGGGTTAGGGTTCGGGTTCGGTTTCGGATTCGGGTTCAGTTTAGGGTTAGTGGTCAGGTTAGGGATAGGGTTAGGTTTAGGGTCGGGTTAGGATTAGAGTTCGGGTTAGGGTTAGGATTAGGGTTAGGGTTAGTGTTAGGATTAGGGTTAGGTTTCTGTTTAGGGTTAGGGTTCGGGTTAGGGTTAGAGTTCGGGATCAGGGTTAGGGATCCGGTTCGGGTCCGGGTTAGGTTAGGCTTATGGTTAGGTTTAGTGTTCGGGCTCGGGTAGGGTTAGAGTTTGGGTTCGGGTTTGCGTTAGGGTTCGGGTTAGGGTTCGGGTTGGGTGAGGGTTAGGGTTCTGGTTAGGGTTCGGTTTCGGGTTTGGGTTAGGGTTCGAGTGACGTTTAGGGCTAGGGTTACGATTAGGTTTCGGGTTACCGTTAGGGTTCAGTTTAGGGTTAGGTTTAGGGTTTGGGTTAGAGTTCGGGTTCGGGTTAGGGATCCGGTTTGGGTCCGGGTTAGGTTAGGCTTATGGTTAGATTTAGTGTTCGGGCTCGGGTAGGGTTAGGGTTAGGGTTAGGGTTAGGGTTCTGGTTAAGGTTCAGGTTAGGGTTAGGGTTTCGGTTATGGCTAGGGTTCAGTTTAGGATTAGGGTTCGGGTCACGATTATGGTTAGGGATCAGGTTATGGTTAGGGTTAGGGTTAGGGGTTAGGTTTATGGTTAGGGTTCTGGTTGGGGTCAGGGTAATCGTCAGGATCAGGGTCAGGGTGTGGGTCAGGGTATAGGGTTTGGGTTCCAGTTAGGGTACGGGTCGGGTAAGAGACCACTGTGCCAAGGCACCGTCTGAACCCTTCCCTCATTCCAGCGGGTTTGCCAGCAGGACTTCAACCCGAACGAACCCAGCCCGGAGACCCCCTGGGGCAAAAACTGCTTCCGACGAGCAATATGCTCTTGCTGTGGATAACCTATCCCACGGGGTGGTAGCCAGCTACACAAAATGCCACACACCCACATGTAAGAAACAACATTGCCCAGGCATGGTCTAGGCCCCTCACCTCGTCCCTGTGCTTTGTGGAGCCGGAGGGACACACGAGGTCTACGGCCCTCAGACCTGTTGGGCAAAAATCCGCCTTCAAATGGAAACAGTTTTCCTGAGGTGCAGACCCTCTCACAAGTGGTTGTGGCAAGGGAAAGCAAATGCCATCCACTTCTCTGGAAGAAACCACAGTGCCCAGCCATGTGCTAAGCCCTCCCATCCTCACTGGGCTTCTGGCAGCAGGCGTGAAAAAAGAGGAGCACAGCACTGGGACCCGTTTGACAAAAACCGGCCTCCCCGGAGAAAGTCTTTCCCCACGTGCAGACATGCTCCCAAGTACCTGTGGCAAGGTGAAGGAAAGGCCCTACACTGACCTGGAAGACACCACAGGGCCCAGGCAGAGTCTGAGCCCTTCCCTCATCCCGGCGATTTTGCTAGCAGGAGTTCAACCCCAACGAACCTAGCCCAGAGACCCCCTGGGGCCAAAACGGCTTCCGACGAACAATATGCTCTTGCTGTGGAAAACCTATCCCAAGGGGTGGTAGCCAGGTACACAAAATGCCACACACCGAGGTATAATAAAAAACATTGCCCAGGTATGGTCTAAGCCCCTCTAATCGTCCCTGTGCTTTTGGGTTAGGGTTCGGGTTAGGTTTAGGGTTCGGATTCGGGTTAGGGTTCGGGTTAGGGTTTAGGGTTGGGGTTAGGGTTCGGGTTCGGGTTCGGGTTAGGGTTCGGGGTAGGGTTTAGGGTCAGGGTTAGGGTTAGGGTTCCATTTCTGGTTCCGGTTCGGGTTCGGGTTCGTGTTCGGGTTCATGTTCGTTTTCAGGTTCGGGTTAGTGTTCGGGTTCGGGTTCGGGTTCGAGTTAGGGTTAGGGTTCGGGTTCGGGTTCGTGTTCGGGTTCGGATTCCGGTTCAGGTTCGGGTTCGGGTTCGGATTAGGGTTCGGGTTCGGGTTAGGGTTAGGGTTCGTGTTAGGGTTCGGGTTAGGGTTAGGGTTAGGGTTATCGTTAGGGTTAGGGTTCGGGTTCGGGTTCGGGTTCCCGTTAGGGTTAGGATTAGGGTTAGGGTTCGGGTAAGGGTTCGGGTTAGGTTTAGGGTTCCGATTTGTGTTCGGGTTCGGGTTAGGGTTCGGGTTAGGTTTCGCGTTAGGGTTAGGATTCGTATTAGGGTTAGGGTTAGAGTTAGGGTAAGTGTTTGGGTTCGGGTTAGGGTTCGGGTTAGGGTTACGGTTAGGGTTAGGGTTCGGGGTGGGTTAGGGTTAGGGTTACGGATAAGGTTCGGTTTCGGTCTCGGGTTCAGGTTAGGGTTAGAGTTAGGGTTAGGGTTCGGGTTCGGTTTCGGGTTTGGGTTAGGGTTAGGGTTAAGGTTCGGTTAGGGTTCGGGTTAGGGTTCGGGTTAGGGTTAGGGTTCGGGTTAGGGTTAGGGTTAGGGTTCGGGTTAGGGTTTGGGTTAGGGTTCGGGTTCGGGTTAGGTTTAGGGTTAGGGTTAGGGTTCGGGTTAGGGTTAGGGTTAGGGTTCGGGTTAGGGTTAGGGTTCGGGTTAGGGTTAGGGTTCGGGTTACGGTTAGGGTTCGGGTTAGGGTTAGGGTTCGGGTTAGGGTTAGGGTTCGGGTTACGGTTAGGGTTCGGGTTCGGGTTAGGGTTCGGCTCCGAGTTAGGGTTCGGGTTAGGGTTCGGGTTAGGGTTCGGGTTAGGGTTCAGGTTTGAGATAAGGTTAGGGTTTGGGTTAGGATTCGGGTTAGGGTTAGGGTTAGGGTTAGGGTTAGGGTTCGGGTTAGGGTTCAGGTTAGAGATAGGGTTAGGGTTTGGGTTAGGATTCGGGTTAGGGTTACGGTTAGGGTAGGGTTCGGGTTAGGGTTAGGTTTC
Source organism: Ursus arctos (assembly GCF_023065955.2). Classification (NCBI taxonomy): domain Eukaryota; kingdom Metazoa; phylum Chordata; class Mammalia; order Carnivora; family Ursidae; genus Ursus; species Ursus arctos. The sequence goes on along the minus strand of NW_026622763.1, from coordinate 1,736,916 downwards.
GGGTTAGGGTTAGGGTTAGGGTTAGGGTTCGGGTTAGGGTTCGGGTTCGGGTTAGGGTTAGGGTTAGGGTTAGGGTTCGGGTTAGGGATAGGGTTCGGGTTAGGGGTTAGGGTTAGGATTCGTGTTAGGGTTAGGGTTAGGGTTAGGGTTAGGGTTCGGGTTAGGGTTTGGGTTAGGGTTCGGGTTAGGGTTAGGGTTAGGGTTAGGGTTCGAGTTAGGGTTCGGGTTAGGGTTAGGTTTAGGGTTCGGGTTCAGTTTAGAGATAGGGTTAGGGTTTGGGTTAGGGTTAGGATTCGGGTTAGGGTTAGGGTTAGGGTTAGGGTTCGGGTTCGGGTTCGGGTTCAGGTTAGAGATAGGGTTAGGGTTTGGGTTAGGATCGGGTTAGGGTTACGGTTAGGGTAGGGTTCGGGTTAGGGTTAGGGTTCGTTTTAGGGTTAGGGTTAGGGTTCGGGTTAGGGTTAGGGTTAGGGTTCGGGTTAGGGTTAGGGTTCGGTTTAGGGTTAGGGTTCGGGTTTGGGTTAGGGTTCGGGTTCGGGTTAGGGTTTGGGTTCAGGTTAGGGTTCGGGTTAGGGTTAGGGTTCGGGTTCGGGTTCGGGTTCAGGTTAGAGATAGGGTTAGGGTTAGGGTTCGGGTTAGGGTTAGGGTTAGGGTTAGGGTTCGGGTTAGGGTTCGGGTTCGGGTTAGGGTTAGGGTTAAGGTTAGGGTTCGGGTTAGGGTTCGGGTTCGGGTTAGGGGTTAGGGTTAGGATTCGTGTTAGGGTTAGGGTTAGGGTTAGGGTTAGGTTTCGGGTTAGGGTTCGGGTTAGGGTTAAGGTTAGGGTTAAGGTTAGGTTTCCGGTTAGGGATAGGGTTAGGGTTAGGGTCGGGTTAGGGTTAGGGTTAGGGTTAGGGTTCGGGGTGGGTTGGGGTTAGGGTTAGGGTTAGGATTCGTGTTCGGTTTCGGGTCAGGTTAGGGTTAGAGTTAGGGTTAGATTTAGGTTTCGGGTTAGGGTTAGGGTTAGGGTTCGGGTGAGTTTGGTTATTTTTAGGGTTAGGGTTCAGGTTCGGGATACGGTTAGGGTTTCTCTTGGGGTTCAGGTTAGGGATAGGGTTAAGGTTAGGGTCGGGTTAGGGTTAGGGTTAGGGTTAGGGTTAGGGTTAGGTTTCGGGTTGGGTTAGGGTTAGGGTTAGGGTTCGGGTTTGGTTTCGGATTCGGGTTCGGTTTAGGGTTAGTGGTCAGGTTAGGGATAGGGTTAGGTTTAGGGTCGGGTTAGGATTAGAGTTCGGGTTAGGGTTAGGATTAGGGTTAGGGTTAGTGTTAGGATTAGGGTTAGGTTTCTGTTTAGGGTTAGGGTTCGGGTTAGGGTTAGAGTTCGGGATCAGGGTTAGGGATCCGGTTCGGGTCCGGGTTAGGTTAGGCTTATGGTTAGGTTTAGTGTTCGGGCTCGGGTAGGGTTAGGGTTTGGGTTCGGGTTTGCGTTAGGGTTCGGGTTAGGTTTCGGGTTGGGTGAGGGTTAGGGTTCTGGTTAGGGTTCGGTTTCGGGTTTGGGTTAGGGTTCGGGTGACGTTTAGGGCTAGGGTTACGATTAGGTTTCGGGTTACGGTTAGGGTTCAGTTTAGGGTTAGGTTTAGGCTTTGGGTTAGAGTTCAGGTTAGGGTTTGGGTTAGGGTTAGGGTTTGGATTCGGGTTCGGGTTCCGATTAGGGTTAGGGTTAGGGTTAGGTTTCGCGTTAGGGTTAGGGTTCGGGTTCGGGTTATGGGTAGGGTTAGGGTTAGGGTTACGGTTAGGGTTAGGGTTACGATTCGGTTTCGGGGTCGGTTTAGGGTTAGGGTTAGGTTTCAGGTTAGGGATAGGGTTAGGGTTAGGGTCGGGTTAGGGTTAGAGTTCGGGTTAGGGTTATGGTTAGGGTTAGGGTTAGTGTTAGGATTAGGGTTAGGTTTCTGTTTAGGGTTAGGGTTCGGGTTAGGGTGAGAGTTCGGGTTCGGGTTAGGGATCCGGTTTGGGTCCGGGTTAGGTTAGGCTTATGGTTAGGTTTAGTGTTCGGGCTCAGGTAGGGTTAGGGTTAGGGTTCGGGTTTGCGTTAGGGTTCGGGTTCGGGTTCGGGTTAGGGTTAGGGTTAGGGTTCAGGTTAGGCATAGGGTTAGGGTAAGGGTCGGGTTAGGGTTAGGGTTAGGGTTCGGGTTAGGGTTAGGGGTAGGGTCTGGTTAGGGTTAGGTTTAGGGTTCGGGTTAGGGTTAGGGTTCGGGTTAGGGTTAGGGTTCGGGTTCGGGTTAGGGTTCGGGTTCGAGTTAGGGCTGGGTTAGGGTTCGGGTTAGGGTTCGGGTTAGGGTTCAGGTTTGAGATACGGTTAGGGTTTGGGTTAGGATTCGGGTTAGGGTTAGGGTTAGGGTTCGGGTGAGTTTGGTTATTTTTAGGGTTAGGGTTCAGGTTCGGGATACGGTGGGTTTCTCTTGGGGTTCAGGTTAGGGATAGGGTTAGGGTTAGGGTCGGGTTAGGGTTAGAGTTCGGGTTAGGGTTATGGTTAGGGTTAGGGTTAGTGTTAGGATTAGGGTTAGGTTTCTGTTTAGGGTTAGGGTTCGGGTTAGGGTGAGAGTTCGGGTTCGGGTTAGGGATCCGGTTTGGGTCCGGGTTAGGTTAGGCTTATGGTTAGGTTTAGTGTTCGGGCTCAGGTAGGGTTAGGGTTAGGGTTCGGGTTTGCGTTAGGGTTCGGGTTCGGGTTCGGGTTAGGGTTAGGGTTAGGGTTCAGGTTAGGCATAGGGTTAGGGTAAGGGTCGTGTTAGGGTTAGGGTTAGGGTTAGGGTTAGGGTTAGGGTTCGGGTTAGGGTTAGGGGTAGGGTTCTGGTTAGGGTTAGGTTTAGGGTTAGGGTTAGGGTTAGGGTTCAGGTTAGGGTTAGGGTTTGGGTTCGGGTTATGGTTAGGGTTCGGGTTAGGGTTACGGTTAGCGTTAGGGTTACGATTCGGGTTCAGGGTCGGGTTAGGGTTGGTGTTAGGTTTCAGGTTAGGGATAGGGTTAGGGTTAGGGTCGGATTAGGGTTAGTGTTCGGGTTAGGTTTACGGTTAGGGTTATGGTTCGGGTTCGGGTTAGGGTTAGGGTTAGGGTTCGTGTTGGGTTTCGGGTTAGGGTTAGGGTTAGGGTTAGCGTTAGGGTTAGGGTTCGGGTAAGGGTTCGGGTTAGGTTTAGGGTTCTGATTTCGGTTTCGGTTCGGGTTCGGGTTAGGGTTCGGGTTAGGTTTTGGGTTAGGGTTAGGGTTAGAGTTAGGGTTAGGGTTAGGGTTCGGGTTCGGGTTAGGGTTAGGGTTAGGGTTAGGGTTCGGGTTTGGGTTAGGGTTAGGGTTAGGTTTCCGGTTAAGGATTTGGTTAGGGTTAGGGTAGGGTTAGGGTTAGGGTTCGGGTTTCGGTTACAGTTAGGGTTAGGTTTCGGGTTGGGTTAGGGTTAGGGTTAGGGTTCGGGTTCGGTTTCGGATTCGGGTTCGGTTTAGGGTTAGTGGTCAGGTTAGGGATAGGGTTAGGTTTAGGGTCGGGTTAGGATTAGAGTTCGGGTTAGGGTTAGGATTAGGGTTAGGGTTAGTGTTAGGATTAGGGTTAGGTTTCTGTTTAGGGTTAGGGTTCGGGTTAGGGTTAGAGTTCGGGATCAGGGTTAGGGATCCGGTTCGGGTCCGGGTTAGGTTAGGCTTATGGTTAGGTTTAGTGTTCGGGCTCGGGTAGGGTTAGGGTTTGGGTTCGGGTTTGCGTTAGGGTTCGGGTTAGGGTTCGGGTTGGGTGAGGGTTAGGGTACTGGTTAGGGTTCGGTTTCGGGTTTGGGTTAGGGTTCGGTGACGTTTAGGGCTAGGGTTACGATTAGGTTTCGGGTTACGGTTAGGGTTCAGTTTAGGGTTAGGTTTAGGGTTTGGGTTAGAGTTCAGGTTAGGGTTTGGGTTAGGGTTAGGGTTTGGATTCGGGTTCGGGTTAGGGTTAGGGTTAGGTTTCAGGTTAGGGATAGGGTTAGGGTTAGGGTTGGGTTAGGGTTAGAGTTCGGGTTAGGGTTATGGTTAGGGTTAGGGTTAGTGTTAGGATTAGGGTTAGGTTTCTGTTTAGGGTTAGGGTTCGGGTTAGGGTTAGACTTCGGGTTCGGGTTAGGGATCCGGTTTGGGTCCGGGTTAGGTTAGGCTTATGGTTAGGTTTAGTGTTCGGGCTCGGGTAGGGTTAGGGTTAGGGTTCGGGTGTGCGTTAGGGTTCGGGTTCGGGTTCGGGTTAGGGTTAGGTTTAGGGTTCAGGTTAGGCATAGGGTTAGGGTAAGGGTCGGGTTAGGGTTAGGGTTAGGGTTCGGGTTCGGTTTCGGGTTCGGGTTCGGTTTAGGGTTAGTGTTAGGGTTAGGCTTAGGGTTTGGGTTAGGGTTTGGGTTCGGGTTAGTGTTCGGTTTAGGATTAGGATTTGGGTTCAGGTTAGGGTTAGGGTTAGGGTTCAGTTTCGGGTTCATGTTCGGGTTAGGGTATGGTAAGGTTTCAGGTTAGGGTTAGGGTTAGGGTTAGGGTTCGGGTTAGGGTCCGGTTAGGGTTATGGTTCCTCTTAGGTTTGGGGTTAGGGTTGGGGTTAGGGTTAGGTTTCAGGTTAGGGATAGGCTTAGGGTTAGGGTCGGGTTAGGGTTAGGGTTCGGGTTAGGGTTAGGGTTAGGATTAGGGTTAGGTTTCGGGTTAGGGCTTGGTTTTGGGTTCGGGTCAGGGTTAGTGTTAGGATTAGGGTTAGGGTTAGGGTTAGGGTTCGGGTTAGCGTTCGGGTTCGGGTTCGGGTTAGGGTTAGGGTTAGGGTTAGGGTTAGGGTTCGGGTTAGCGTTCGGGTTCGGGTTCGGGTTAGGGTTAGGGTTAGGGTTAGGGCTAAGGTTAGGTTTCCGGTTAGGGATAGGGTTAGGGTTAGGGTCGGGTTAGGGTTAGGGTTAGGGTTAGGGTTCTGGTAAGGGTTAGGGTTAGGGTTAGGGTTAGGGTTAGGGTTCTGGTAAGGTTTCGGGTTCGGGGTAGGGTTAGGTTTCGGTTTCGGATTAGGGTTAGGGTTAGGGTTAGGGATCCGGTTATGGTTAGGGTTAGGGTTATGTTTCGGGTTAGGGTTCGTGTGCGGGTTCGGTTTTGGGTTATGGTTCGGTTTAGAGTTAGGGTTAGGGTTACGGTTAGAGTAACGGTTACGGTTCGGGTTCGGGTTAGGGTTAGGGTTAGGGTTCAGCTTAGGGATAGGGTTAGGGTTAGGGTTGGGTTAGGTTTAGAGTTCGGGTTAGTGTTATGGTTAGGGTTAGGGTTAGTGTTAGGATTAGGGTTAGGTTTCTGTTTAGGGTTAGGGTTCGGGTTAGGGTTAGTGTTCGGGTTCGGGTTAGGGATCCGGTTCGGGTCCGGGTTAGTTTAGGCTTATGGTTAGGTTTAGTGTTCGGGCTCGGGTAGGGTTAGGTTAGGGTTCGGGTTTGCGTTAGGGTTCGGGTTAGGGTTTGGGTTCGGGTTCGGGTTAGGGTTAGGGTTAGGGTTAGGGTTCAGTTTAGGGATAGGGTTAGGGTAAGGGTCGGGTTAGGTTTAGGGTTAGGGTTAGGGTTCGGGTTCGGTTTCGGGTTCGGGTTCGGGTTAGGGTTAGGGTTAGGCTTAGGGTTTGGGTTAGGGTTCGGGTTCGGGTTCGGGTTAGTGTTCGGTTTAGGATTAGGATTTGGGTTCGGGTTAGGGTTAGGGTTAGGGTTAGGGTTAGGGTTCGGGTTAGGGTTCGGGTTAGGGTTAGGTTTAGGGTTATGGTGCGGGTTAGGGGTTCGGGTTTGGGGTCGGGTTAGGGGTTCGCGTTCGGGTTCGAGTTCAAGTTCGTATCACGGTTAGTGTTCGGGTTCGGGTCAGGGTTCGGGTTAGGCTTAAGGTCAGGTTTAGGTTTCGGGTTCAGGTTCATGTTAAGGTTAGTGTTCGGGTTAGGGTTAGTGTTAGATTTCGGGTTAGGGTTAGGATTAGGGTTTGGGTTAGGATTAGGGCTAGGTTTCTGTTTAGGGTTCTGGTTCGGGTAGGGTTACAGTTAGGGTTCGGGTTCAGGTTCGTGTCAGGCTGAGGGTTAGGGTTAGGGTTAGGGTTCGGGTTACGGTTCGGGATAGGGTTCGAGTAAGGGTTAGGGTAATGGTTAGGATTAGGTTAGGTTTAGGGTTACGTTCGAGTTAGGGTTCGGGTTAGAGTTCGGGAAGGGTTAGGGTTAGGGTTAGGGTTCGGGTTAGGGTTCGGGTTGGGTGAGGGTTAGGGTTCTGGTTCGGGTTCGGTTTCGGGTTTGGGTTAGGGTTCGGGTGACGTTTAGGGCTAGGGTTACGATTAGGTTTCGGGTTACGGTTAGGGTTCAGTTTAGGGTTAGGTTTAGGCTTTGGGTTAGAGTTCAGGTTAGGGTTTGGGTTAGGGTTAGGGTTTGGATTCGGGTTCGGGTTCCGATTAGGGTTAGGGTTAGGGTTAGGTTTCGCGTTAGGGTTAGGGTTCGGGTTCGGGTTATGGGTAGGGTTAGGGTTAGGGTTACGGTTAGGGTTAGGGTTACGATTCGGTTTCGGGGTCGGTTTAGGGTTAGGGTTAGGTTTCAGGTTAGGGATAGGGTTAGGGTTAGGGTCGGGTTAGGGTTAGAGTTCGGGTTCGGGTTAGGGATCCAGTTTGGGTCCGGGTTAGGTTAGGCTTATGGTTAGGTTTAGTGTTCGGGCTCGGGTAGGGTTAGGGTTAGGGTTCGGGTTTGCGTTAGGGTTCGGATTCGGGTTCGGGTTAGGGTTAGGGTTAGGGTTCAGGTTAGGCATAGGGTTAGGGTAAGGGTCGGGTTAGGGTTAGGGTTAGGGTTCGGGTTCGGTTTCGGGTTCGGGTTCGGTTTAGGGTTAGTGTTAGGGTTAGGCTTAGGGTTTGGGTTAGGGTTTGGGTTCGGGTTAGTGTTCGGTTTAGGATTAGGATTTGGGTTTGGGTTAGGGTTAGGGTTAGGGTTCAGTTTCGGGTTCATGTTCGGGTTAGGGTATGGTAAGGTTTCAGGTTAGGGTTAGGGTTAGGGTTAGGGTTCGGGTTAGGGTTCGGTTTGGGTTATGGTTCCTCTTAGGTTTGGGGTTAGGGTTGGGGTTAGGGTTAGGTTTCAGGTTAGGGATAGGCTTATGGTTAGGGTCGGGTTAGGGTTAGTGTTCGGGTTAGGGTTACGGTTAGGTTTACGGTTCGGGTTCGGGTTAGGGTTAGGGTTCAGGTTACGGATAGGGTTAGGGTTAGGGTTCGGGTTTGTGTTCGGGTTCGGGTTCGGGTTAGGGTTAGGGTTAGCGTTAGGGTTAGGCTTAGGGTTTGGGTTATGGTTCGGGTTCGGTTTAGTGTTCGTGTTAGGGTTAGGATTTGGGTTCGGGTTAGGGTTAGGGTTAGGGTTCAGTTTCGGGTTCGTGTTAGGGTTAGGGTTAGCGTTAGGGTTCAGGTTAGGGATAGGCTTAGGGTTAGGGTCGGGTTAGGGTTAGGGTTCGGGTTAGGGTTAGGGTTAGGGTTAGGTTTCGGGTTAGGGCTTGGTTTTGGGTTCGGGTTAGGGTTAGTGTTAGGATTAGGGTTAGGGTTAGGGTTAGGGTAAGGGTTTGGGTTAGGGTTCCTCTTAGGGTTCGGTTTAGGTTTAGGGTTATGGTTAGGGTTCGGGTTCGGGTTTGGGTTATGGTTCGGGTGACGTTTAGGGCTAGGGTTACGATTAGGTTTCGGGTTACGGTTAGGGTTCAGTTTCGGGTTCGGTTTCGGGTTCAGGTTCGGTTTCGGGTTAGGGTTAGGGTTAGGGTTAGAGTTCGGGTTAGGGTTACGGTTAGGGTTAGGGTTCGGATTCGGGTTAGGGTTAGGGTTAGGGTAAGGGTTCGGGTTAGGGTTCGGGTTAGGGATAGGGTTCGGGTTAGGGTTAGGGTTCGGATTAGGGTTCGGGTTCGGGTTCGGGTTAGGGTTAGGGTTAGGATTCCGGTTAGGGATAGGGTTAGGGTTAGGATCGGGTTAGGGTTAGGTTTTGGGTTAGGGTTACGGTTAGGGTAAGGTTAGGGTTAGGGTTTGGTTAGGGTTCGGATTAGGGTGCGGGTTAGGGTTAGGGTTCGGGTTAGGGTTAGGGTTCGGGTTAGGGTTAGGGTTAGGGTTAGGGGTTAGGGTTAGGGGTTAGGGTTAGTGTTAGCGTTAGGGTTAGGGTTAGGGTTAGGATTCGGGTTAGGGTTCGGTTTCCAGTTAGGGATAGGGTTAGGGTTAGGGTCGGGTTAGGGTTAGGGTTCGGGTTAGGGTTCAGGTTCGAGTTAGGGTTAGGGTTAGGGTTAGGGTTAGGGTTAGGGTTAGGCTTAGGGTTTGGGTTAGGGTTCGGGTTCGGGTTAGGGTTCCGGTTAGGATTAGGGTTAGGTTTAGGCTTAGGGTTAGGGTTAGGGTTCGAGTTCGAGTTAGGGTTAGGGTTAGGGTTAGGGGTTAGGGTTAGGAGTTAGGGTTAGGGTTAGCGTTAGGGTAAGGGTTAGTGTTAGGGTTAGGGTTAGGGTTAGGGTTCGGGTTAGGGTTCGGTTTCGGTTTCGGGTTAGGGTTAGGGTTCGGGTTAGGGTTAGGGTTCGGGTTCGGGTTAGGGTTAGGGTTAGGGTTAGGGATTGGGTTCGGATTAGGGCTAGGTTTCTGGTTAGGGTTATGTTTCGGTTTAGGGTTTCGGTTCGGGTTAGGGTTCTGGTTCAGGTAGGGTTATGGTTAGGGTTCGGGTTCAGGTTCGTGTTAGGCTGAGGGTTAGGGTTAGGGTTAGGGTTAGGGTTCGGATTACGGTTTGGGGTAGTGTTCGAGTAAGGGTTAGGATAAGGTTTAGGATTAGGTTAGGTTTAGGGTTAGATTTGAGTTAGGGTTCGGGTTAGAGTTAGGGTTAGGGTTAGGGTTAGGGTTAGGGTTAGGGTTAGGGTTAGGGTTAGGGTTAGGGTTAGGGTTCGGGTTAGGGTTCGGTTTGGGTTATGGTTCCTCTTAGGTTTGGGGTTAGGGTTGGGGTTAGGGTTAGGTTTCAGGTTAGGGATAGGCTTATGGTTAGGGTCGGGTTAGGGTTAGTGTTCGGGTTAGGGTTACGGTTAGGTTTACGGTTCGGGTTCGGGTTAGGGTTAGGGTTCAGGTTACGGATAGGGTTAGGGTTAGGGTTCGGGTTTGTGTTCGGGTTCGGGTTCGGGTTAGGGTTAGGGTTAGCGTTAGGGTTAGGCTTAGGGTTTGGGTTATGGTTCGGGTTCGGTTTAGTGTTCGTGTTAGGGTTAGGATTTGGGTTCGGGTTAGGGTTAGGGTTAGGGTTCAGTTTCGGGTTCGTGTTAGGGTTAGGGTTAGCGTTAGGGTTCAGGTTAGGGATAGGCTTAGGGTTAGGGTCGGGTTAGGGTTAGGGTTCGGGTTAGGGTTAGGGTTAGGGTTAGGTTTCGGGTTAGGGCTTGGTTTTGGGTTCGGGTTAGGGTTAGTGTTAGGATTAGGGTTAGGGTTAGGGTTAGGGTAAGGGTTTGGGTTAGGGTTCCTCTTAGGGTTCGGTTTAGGTTTAGGGTTATGGTTAGGGTTCGGGTTCGGGTTTGGGTTATGGTTCGGGTGACGTTTAGGGCTAGGGTTACGATTAGGTTTCGGGTTACGGTTAGGGTTCAGTTTCGGGTTCGGTTTCGGGTTCAGGTTCGGTTTCGGGTTAGGGTTAGGGTTAGGGTTAGAGTTCGGGTTAGGGTTACGGTTAGGGTTAGGGTTCGGATTCGGGTTAGGGTTAGGGTTAGGGTAAGGGTTCGGGTTAGGGTTCGGGTTAGGGATAGGGTTCGGGTTAGGGTTAGGGTTCGGATTAGGGTTCGGGTTTGGGTTCGGGTTAGGGTTAGGGTTAGGATTCCGGTTAGGGATAGGGTTAGGGTTAGGATCGGGTTAGGGTTAGGTTTTGGGTTAGGGTTACGGTTAGGGTAAGGTTAGGGTTAGGGTTTGGTTAGGGTTCGGATTAGGGTGCGGGTTAGGGTTAGGGTTCGGGTTAGGGTTAGGGTTAGGGTTCGGGTTAGGGTTAGGGTTAGGGTTAGGGGTTAGGGTTAGGGGTTAGGGTTAGTGTTAGCGTTAGGGTTAGGGTTAGGGTTAGGATTCGGGTTAGGGTTCGGTTTCCAGTTAGGGATAGGGTTAGGGTTAGGGTCGGGTTAGGGTTAGGGTTCGGGTTAGGGTTCAGGTTCGAGTTAGGGTTAGGGTTAGGGTTAGGGTTAGGGTTAGGGTTAGGCTTAGGGTTTGGGTTAGGGTTCGGGTTCGGGTTAGGGTTCCGGTTAGGATTAGGGTTAGGTTTAGGCTTAGGGTTAGGGTTAGGGTTCGAGTTCGAGTTAGGGTTAGGGTTAGGGTTAGGGGTTAGGGTTAGGAGTTAGGGTTAGGGTTAGCGTTAGGGTAAGGGTTAGTGTTAGGGTTAGGGTTAGGGTTAGGGTTCGGGTTAGGGTTCGGTTTCGGTTTCGGGTTAGGGTTAGGGTTCGGGTTAGGGTTAGGGTTCGGGTTCGGGTTAGGGTTAGGGTTAGGGTTAGGGATTGGGTTCGGATTAGGGCTAGGTTTCTGGTTAGGGTTATGTTTCGGTTTAGGGTTTCGGTTCGGGTTAGGGTTCTGGTTCAGGTAGGGTTATGGTTAGGGTTCGGGTTCAGGTTCGTGTTAGGCTGAGGGTTAGGGTTAGGGTTAGGGTTAGGGTTCGGATTACGGTTTGGGGTAGTGTTCGAGTAAGGGTTAGGATAAGGTTTAGGATTAGGTTAGGTTTAGGGTTAGATTTGAGTTAGGGTTCGGGTTAGAGTTCGGGTAGGGTTAGGGTTATGGTTAAGGTTCTGTTTAGGGTTCGTGCTAGGGTTAGGGTTTCGGTTATGGCTAGGGTTCAGTTTAGGATTAGGGTTCAGGTTAGGGTTATGGTTAGGGATCAGGTTAGGGTTAGGGTTAGGGTTAGTGGTTGGGTTTAGGGTTAGGGTTTGGGTTAGGGTCAGGGTAATGGTCAGGATCAGGGTCAGGGTGTGGGTCAGGGTATAGGGTTTGGGTTCCAGTTAGGGTACGGGTCGGGTAAGAGACCACTGTGCCCAGGCACCGTGTGAGCTCTTCCCTCATCTCGGCGGTTTTGCCAGCAGGACTTCAACCTGAACGAACCCAGCCCGGAGACCCCCTGGGGCAAAAACTGCTTCCGACGAGCAATATGCTCTTACTGTGGAAACCTATCCCAACTGGGGGTAGCCAAGTAAACAAAATGCCGCTGTCCCAGGTGTAAGAGACAACGTTGCGCAGGCATGGTCTAAGCCCCTCACATCGTTCCTCTGCTTTTGGGAGCCGGAGGGACACCCGAGGCCCACGGCCCTGAGACCCGTTGGGCAAAAAGCCGACTTCCCACGGAAACAGTTTTCCTGAGGTGCAGACACTCTCACAAGTGGTTGTGGCAAGGGAAAGCAAATGCCATCCACTTCTCTGGAAGAAACCACAGTGCCCAGCCATGTGCTAAGCCCTCCCATCCTCACTGGGCTTCTGGCAGCACGAGTGAAAAGAGAGGAGCACAGCACTGGGACCCGTTTGACAAAAACCGGCCTCCCCCGAGAAAGTCTTTCTCCACGTGCAGACATGTTCCCAAGTGCCTGTGGCAAGGTGAAGAAAAGGCCCTACACTGACATGGAAGAGACCACAGGGCCCAGGCACAGTCTGAGCCCTTCCCTCATCCCGGCGGTTTTGCTAGCAGGAGTTCAACCCCAACGAACCCAGCCCGGAGACCCCCTGGGGCCAAATCGGCTTCCGACCAAAAATATGCTCTTGCTGTGGAAAACCTATCCCAAGGGGTGGTAGCCAGCTACACAAAATGCCACACAACCAGGTGTAAGAAACAACATTGCCCAGGCATGGTCTAGGCCCCTCACCTCGTCCCTGTGCTTTGGGGAGCTGGAGGCACACCCGAGGCCCACGGCCCTGACACCCGTTGGGCAAAAACCGGCTTCTCACGGTAACAATTTTCCTGAGGTGCAGACCCTCTCACAAGTGGTTGTGGCAAGGGAAAGCAAATGCCATCCACTTCTCTGGAAGAAACCACAGTGCCCAGCCATGTGCTAAGCCCTCCCATCCTCACTGGGCTACTGGCAGCAGGAGTGCAAAGAGAGGAGCACAGCACTGGGACCCGTTTGACAAAAACCGGCCTCCCCCGAGAAAGTGTTTCTCCACGTGGAGACATGCTCCCAAGTACCTGTGGCAAGGTGAAGGAAAGGCCCTACACTGACCTGGAAGAGACCACAGGGCCCAGGCACAGTCTGAGCCCTTCCCTCATCCCGGCGGTTTTGCTAGCAGGAGTTCAACCCCAAGGAACACAGTCCAGAGACACCCCTGGGGCCAAAACGGCTTCTCAGGAAAAATATGCTCTTGCTGTGGAAAACCTATCCCAAGTGGGGGTAGCCAGGTAAACAGAATGCCACACACCCAGGTGTAAGAAACAACATTGCCCAGGTATGGTCTAAGCCCCTCTACTCGTCCCTGTGCTTTTGGGTTAGGGTTCGGGTTAGGTTAAGGGTTCCGGTTCGGGTTAGGGTTCGGTTAGGGTTTATTGTTAGGGTTAGGGTTCAGGTTCGGGTTCGGGTTAGGGTTCGGGTTAGGGTTTACGGTCAGGGTTAGGGTTAGGGCTCGATATCTGGTTTGGCTTCGGGTTCGGGTTCGGGTTCGTTTTCGGGTTGGGGTTAGTGTTCAAGTTCGGGTTCGGTTTCAGGTTAGGGTTAGGGTTCGGGTTCGGGTTAGGGTTAGGGTTCGGGTTCGTGTTCTTGTTCGGGTTCGGATTAGGGTTCAGGTTAGGGTTCGGGATCGGTTTAGCTTTCGGGTTAGGGTTAGTGTTACGGTTCGTGTTAGGGTTCGGGTTAGGGTTAGGGTTAGCGTTAGGGTTAGGGTTCGGGTTCAGGTTAGGGTTCGGGTTAGCTTTAGGGTTCGGGTTTGGGTTCGGGTTCGGGTTCGGGTTAGGGTTCGGGTTAGGTTTCGGGTTAGGGTTAGGGTTCGGGTTAGGGTTAGGGTTCGGGTTCAGGTTAGGGTTCGGGTTCTTGTTAGGGTTCGGTTTAGGGTTAGGGTTAGGGTTAGGGTTAGGGTTAGGATTAGGGTGAGGGTTCGGTTTAGGGTTCGGTTTCCAGTTAGGGATAGGGTTAGGGTTAGGGTTAGGGTTAGGTTAGGGTTCGGGTTCGGGTTAGGGTTCGGTTTCCAGTTAGGGATAGGGTTAGGGTTAGGGTTAGGTTTAGGTTAGGGTTCGGGTTCGGGTTCGGATTAGGGTTCTTGTTTGGGTTAGGGTTAGGGTTCGGGTTCGGGTTAGTGTTCGGGTTCGGGTTCGCGTTAGGGTTAAGGTTTGGGTTTGGGTTAGGGTTAGGATAAGGTTTAGGTTTAGGGTTCGCCTTCGGTTTAGGGTTAGGGTTAGTGTTTGGGTTCGGGATAGGGTTCGGGTTAGGGTTCGGGTTAGGGTTAGGGTTAGGTTTCGGTTTAGGTTTCAGGTTAGTGTTCGGGTTCGGGTTAGGGTTAGGGTTCGTTTTAGGGTTCGGGTTCGGGTTCGGGTTAGGGTTCTGGTTAGGGTTAGGGTTCGTGTTAGGGTTAGGGTTCGGATTCGGGTTAGGATTAGGGTTAGGGTAAGGGTTCGGGTTAGGATTCGGGTTAGGGATAGGGTTCGGGTTACGGTTAGGGTTTGGGTTAGGGTTCGGGTTCTGGTTCGGGTTAGGGTTTAGGGTTAGGGTTCGTGTTATGTTTAGGATTAGGGTTAGGGATTGGGTTAGGGTTCGGGTTAGGGTTCGGGTTAGGGTTAGGGTTAGTATTCCGGTTAGGGATAGGGTTAGGGTTAGGGTCGGGTTAGGGTTAGGTTTCGGGTTAGGGTTACGGTTAGGGTAAGGTTAGGGTTAGGGTTTGGTTAGGGTTCGGATTAGGGTGCGGGTTAGGGTTAGGGTTCGGGTTAGGGTTAGGGTTAGGGTTCGGGTTAGGGTTAGGGTTAGGGTTAGGGGTTAGGGTTAGGGGTTAGGGTTAGGGTTAGCGTTAGGGTTAGGGTTAGGGTTAGGGTTAGGATTCGTGTTAGGGTTCGATTTCCAGTTAGGGATAGGGTTAGGGTTAGGGTCGGGTTAGGGTTAGGGTTCGGGTTCGGGTTAGGGTTAGGGTTCGGGTTAGGGTTAGGGTTAGGGTTAGGGTTAGGGTGAAGTTTAGGGTTCGGTTTAGGGTTCGGGTTCGGGTTAGGGTTAGTGTTAGGGTTAGGGTTAGGATTAGGGTTCGGGGTAGGGTTCGGCCTCGGGTTAGGGTTTGGGTTAGCTTTAGGGTTAGAGTTCGCGTTAGGGTTTGGGTTAGGGTTCCTCTTAGGGTTCGGTTTAGGGTTAGGGTTAGAGTTAGGTTTGGTTAAGGGTTAGGGTTTGGATTCAGGTTCGGGTTCGGGTTAGGGTTAGGGTTTGGGTTCGGGTTAGGGTTCGGGTTAGGGTTAGGGTTCGGGTTAGGGTTAGGTTTAGGGTTAAGGTTAGCGTTAGGGTTAGGGTTAGGTTTAGGGTTAAGGTTAGCGTTAGGGTTAGGGTTAGGGTTAGGTTAGGGTTAGGGTTAGGGTTCGGGTTAGGGTTGGTTTAGGGTTAAGGTTAGCGTTAGGGTTAGGGTTAGGGTTAGGTTAGGGTTAGGGTTAGGGTTCGGGTTAGGGTTAGGTTTAGGGTTAAGGTTAGCGTTAGGTTTAGGGTTAGGGTTAGGTTAGGGTTAGGGTTCGGGTTAGGGTTCGGGTTCGGGTTAGGGTTAGGTTTAGGATTAGGGTGAGGGTTCGGGTTAGGGTTCGGTTTCCAGTTAGGGATAGGGGTAGGGTTAGGGTTAGGGTTAGGTTAGGGTTCGGGTTCGGGTTCGGATTAGGGTTCTTTTTCGGGTTAGGGTTCGGGTTCGGGTTCGGGTTCGGTTTCGTGTTAGGGTTAAGGTTCGGTTTAGGGTTAGGGTTAGGGTTCGGGTTAGGGTTAGGGTTAGGGTTAGGGTTCGGGTAAGGGTTGGGGTTAGGGTTAGGGTTAGGTTTCGGGTTAGGGTTAGTGTTAGGGTTAGGGTTAGGGTTCGGATTAGGGTTACGGTTAGGGTTAGGGTTTGGGTTGGGTGAGGGTTAGGGTTAGGGATAGGGTTACAGTTCAGGTTAGGGTTCGGGTTAGGGTTAGGGTTCGGGTTAGGGTTAGGGTTCTGGTTAGGGTTAGGGTTAGGGTTAGGGTCAGGTAAGGGTTAGGTTTAGGGTTACGGTTACTGTTAGGGTTAGGGTTAGGGTTAGGGTTAGGGTTAGGGTTAATATTAGGGTTCGGTTTCGGGTTTGGGTTATGGTTAGGGATCAGGTTAGGGTTAGGGTTAGGGTTAGTGGTTGGGTTAGGGTTAGGGTTAGGGTTAGGGTTAGGGTTCGGGTTAGGGTTTACGGTCAGGGTTAGGGTTAGGGTTAGGGTTAGGGTTCGGGTTAGGGTTCGGGTTAGGGTTGGGGTTAGGGTTACGGTTAGGGTTAGGGTTAGGGTTAGGCTTAGGGTTAGGGTTAGGGTTCGAGTTCGGGTTCAGGTTAGAGATAGGGTTATGGTTAGGGTTATGATTCGGGTTAGGGTTAGGGTTAGGGTAGGGTTCGGGTTAGGGTTAGGGTTAGGATTAGGGTTAGGGTTCGGGTTAGGGTTCGGGTTCGGGTTAGGGTTGGGGTTAGGGTTACGGTTAGGGTTCGGGTTCGCGTTAGGGTTAGGGTTAGGGTTAGGGTTAAGGTCAGGGTTCGGGTTCGGTTTAGGGTTCGGATTTGGGTTCGGGGTCGGGTTTGTGTTAGGGTTCGGTTTAGGTTTCGGGTTATGGTTAGGGTTCGGGTTAGGGTTAGGGTTCGGGTTCGGGTTAGGTTTCGTGTTCGTTTTAGGGTTCGGGTTCGGGTTCGGGTTAGGGTTCGGGTTAGGGTTAGGGTTCGTGTTAGGGTTTAGGGTTAGGGTTCGTGTTATGGTTAGGATTAGGGTTAGGGATTGGGGTAGGGTTCGGGTTAGGGTTCGGTTAGGGTTAGGGTTAGGATTCCGGTTAGGGATAGGGTTAGGGTTAGGGTCGGGTTAGGGTTAGGTTTTGGGTTAGGGTTACGTTTAGTGTAAGGTTAGGGTTAGGGTTTGGTTAGGGTTCGGATTAGGGTGTGGGTTAGGGTTAGGGTTAGGGTTAGGGTTAGGGGTTAGGGTTAGTGGTTAGGGTTAGGGTTAGCGTTAGGGTAAGGGTTAGGGTTAGGATTCGGGTTAGGGTTCGGTTTCCAGTTAGGGATAGGGTTAGGGTTAGGGTCGGGTTAGGGTTAGGGTTCGGGTTAGGGTTCGGGTTCGGTTTCGGGTTAGGGTTAGGGTTAGGGTTCGGGTTAGGGTTAGGGTTAGGGTTAGGGATTGGGTTAGGAGTAGGGCTAGGTTTCTGGTTAGGGTTATGTTTCGGTTTAGGGTTTCGGTTCGGGTTAGGGTTCTGGTTCAGGTAGGGTTATGGTTAGGGTTCGGGTTCAGGTTCGTGTTAGGCTGAGGGTTAGGGTTAGGGTTAGGGTTAGGGTTCGGATTACGTTTTGGGGTAGTGTTCGAGTAAGGGTTAGGATAAGGTTTAGGATTAGGTTAGGTTTAGGGTTAGATTCGAGTTAGGGTTCGGGTTAGAGTTCGGGTAGGGTTAGGGTTAGGGTTAAGGTTCTGTTTAGGGTTCGGGTTAGGGTTAGGGTTTCGGTTATGGCTAGGGTTCAGTTTAGGATTAGGGTTCGGGTTAGGGTTATGGTTAGGGATCAGGTTAGGGTTAGGGTTAGGGTTAGGGGTTAGGTTTAGGGTTAGGGTCTGGGTTAGGGTCAGGGTAATCATCAGGATCATGGTCAGGGTGTGGGTCAGGGTATAGGGTTTGGGTTCCAGTTAGGGTCCGGGTCGGGTAAGAGACCACTGTGCCAAGACACCGTCTTAGCCCTTCCCTCATCCTGGCGGTTTTGCCAGCACGACTTCAACCCAAACGAACCCAGCCAGGAGACCCCCAGGGGCAAAAACTGCTTCCGACGAGGAATGTGCTCTTGCTGTGGAAAACCTATCCCAAGTGGAGGTAGACAAGTAAATAAAATGCCACACTCCCATGTGTAAGAGACAACATTGCCCAGGCATGGTCTAAGCCCCTCACCTCGTCCCTGTGCTTTTGGGAGCCTGAGGGACACCCGAGGCCCACGGCCCTGAGACCCGTTTGGCAAAAATCCGCCTTCTAACGGAAACAGTTTTCCTGAGGTGCAGACCCTCTCACAAGTGGTTGTGGCAAGGGAAAGCAAATGCCATCCACTTCTCTGTAAGAAACCACAGGGCCCAACCATGTGCTAGGCCCTCCCATCCTCACTGGGCTTCTGGCAGCAGGAGTGAAAAGAGAGGAGCACAGCACTGGGACCCGTTTGACAAAAACCGGCCTCCCCGGAAAAAGTCTTTCTCCACATGCAGACATGCTCCCACGTGCCTGTGGCAAGGTGAAGGAAAGGCCCTACACTGACCTGTTAGAGACCACAGGGCCCAGGCACAGTCTGAGCCCTTCCCTCATCCTGGTGGTTTTGCTAGCAGGGTTCAACCCCAACGAACCCAGCCCGAACTCCCTCGGGGGGCCCAAACGGCTTCTGACGAACAATATGTGCCCGCTGTTGAAAACCTATATCAAGGGATGATAGCCAGCTACACAAAATGCCACACATCCTGGTGTAAGAAACAACATTGCCCATGCGAGGTCTAGGCCCCTCACCTCGTCCCTGTGCTTTGGGGAGCCGGAGGGACACCCGAGGCCCACGGCCCTGAGACCCGTTGGGCAAAGAGCTGGCATCAAACGGAAACAGTTTTCCTGAGGTGCAGACCCTCTCACAAGTGGTTGTAGCAAGGGAAAGCAAATGCCATCCACTTCTCTGTAAGAAACCACAGTGCCCAGCCATGTGCTAGGCCCTCCCATCCTCACTGGGCTTCTGGCAGCAGGAGTGAAAAGAGAGGAGCACAGCATTGGGACCCGTTTGACAAAAACCGGCCTCCCCCGAGGAAGTTTTTCCCCAAGTGCAGACATGTTCCCAAGTGCCTGTGGCAAGGTCAAGGAAAGGCCCTACACTGACCTGGAAGAGACCACAGGGCCCAGGCACAGTCTGAGCCCTTCCCTCATCCCGGCGGTTTTGCTAGCAGGAGTTCAACCCCAAGGAACACAGTCCAGAGACACCCCTGGGGCCAAAACGGCTTCTCAGGAAAAATATGCTCTTGCTGTGGAAAACCTATCCCAAGGGGTGGTAGCCAGGTACACAAAATGCCACACACCCAGGTGTAAGAAACAACATTGCCCAGGCATGGTCTAAGCCCCTCTACTCGTCCCTGTGCTTTTGGGTTAGGGTTCGGTTTAGGTTAAGGGTTCCGGTTCGGGTTAGGGTTCGGTTAGGGTTTATTGTTAGGGTTAGGGTTCGGGTTCGGGTTCGGGTTAGGGTTCGGGTTAGGGTTTACGGTCAGGGTTAGGGTTAGGGTTCGATATCTGGTTTGGCTTCGGGTCCGGGTTCGGGTTCGTTTTCGGGTTGGGGTTAGTGTTCGGGTTCGGGATCGGTTTCAGGTTAGGGTTAGCGTCGGGTTCGGGTTAGGGTTAGGGTTCGGGTTCGTGTTCTTGTTCGGGTTCGGATTAGGGTTCAGGTTAGGGTTCGGGTTCGGTTTAGCTTTCGGGTTAGGGTTAGTGTTACGGTTCGTGTTAGGGTTCGGGTTAGGGTTAGGGTTAGCGTTAGGGTTAGGGTTCGGGTTCAGGTTAGGGTTCGGGTTAGCTTTAGGGTTCGGGTTTGGGTTCGGGTTCGGGTTCGGGTTAGGGTTCGGGTTAGGTTTCGGGTTAGGGTTAGGGTTCGGGTTAGGGTTAGGGTTCGGGTTCAGGTTAGGGTTCGGGTTCTTGTTAGGGTTCGGTTTAGGGTTAGGGTTAGGGTTAGGGTTAGGGTTAGGATTAGGGTGAGGGTTCGGTTTAGGGTTCGGTTTCCAGTTAGGGATAGGGTTAGGGTTAGGGTTAGGGTTAGGTTAGGGTTCGGGTTCGGGTTAGGGTTCGGTTTCCAGTTAGGGATAGGGTTAGGGTTAGGGTTAGGTTTAGGTTAGGGTTCGGGTTCGGGTTCGGATTAGGGTTCTTGTTTGTGTTAGGGTTAGGGTTCGGGTTTTGGTTAGTGTTCGGGTTCGGGTTCGCGTTAGGGTTAAGGTTTGGGTTTGGGTTAGGGTTAGGGTAAGGTTTAGGTTTAGGGTTCACCTTCGGTTTAGGGTTAGGGTTAGTGTTTGGGTTAGGGTTAGGGTTAGGGTTAGGGTTAGGGATTGGGTTAGGATTAGGGCTAGGTTTCTGGTTAGGGTTATGTTTCGGTTTAGGGTTTCGGTTCGGGTTAGGGTTCTGGTTCAGGTAGGGTTATGGTTAGGGTTCGGGTTCAGGTTCGTGTTAGGCTGAGGGTTAGGGTTAGGGTTAGGGTTAGGGTTCGGATTACGGTTTGGGGTAGTGTTTGAGTAAGGGTTAGGATAAGGTTTAGGATTAGGTTAGGTTTAGGGTTAGATTTGAGTTAGGGTTCGGGTTAGAGTTCGGGTAGGGTTAGGGTTAGGGTTAAGGTTCTGTTTAGGGTTCGTGCTAGGGTTAGGGTTTCGGTTATGGCTAGGGTTCAGTTTAGGATTAGGGTTCGGGTTAGGGTTATGGTTAGGGATCAGGTTAGGGTTAGGGTTAGGGTTAGGGGTTAGGTTTAGGGTTAGGGTCTGGGTTACGGTCAGGGTAATCATCAGGATCAGGGTCAGGGTGTGGGTCAGGGTATAGGGTTTGGGTTCCAGTTATGGTACGGGTCGGGTAAGAGACCACTGTGCCAAGACACCGTCGTAGCCCTTCCCTCATCCTGGCGGTTTTGCCAGCACGACTTCAACCCAAACGAAACCAGCCCGGAGACCCCCAGGGGCAAAAACTGCTTCCGACGAGCAATGTGCTCTTGCTGTGGAAAACCTATCCCAAGTGGAGGTAGACAAGTAAATAAAATGCCACACTCCCATGTGTAAGAGACAACATTGCCCAGGCATGGTCTAAGCCCCTCACCTCGTCCCTGTGCTTTTGGGAGCCGGAGGGACACCCGAGGCCCACGGCCCTGAGACCCGTTGGGTTAGGGTTAGGGTTAGGGTTAGGGTTAGGGTTAGGGTTAGGGTTCGGGTTAGGGTTAGCGTTAGGGTTAGGGTTCGGGTTCAGGTTAGGGTTCGGGTTAGCTTTAGGGTTCGGGTTTGGGTTCGGGTTCGGGTTCGGGTTAGGGTTCGGGTTAATGTTAGGGTTCGGGTTCGGGTTTGGGTTATGGTTAGGGATCAGGTTAGGGTTAGGGTTAGGGTTAGTGGTTGGGTTTAGGGTTAGGGTTCGGGTTAGGGTCAGGGTAATGGTCAGGATCAGGGTCAGGGTGTGGGTCAGGGTATAGGGTTTGGGTTCCAGTTAGGGTACGGGTTGGGTAAGAGACCACTGTGCCCAGGCACCGTGTGAGCTCTTCCCTCATCTCGGCGGTTTTGCCAGCAGGACTTCAACCCGAACGAACCCAGCCCGGTGACCCCCTGGGGCAAAAACTGCTTCCGATGAGCAATATGCTCTTACTGTGGAAACCTATCCCAACTGGGGGTAGCCAAGTAAACAAAATGCCACTGTCCCAGGTGTAAGAGACAACGTTGCCCAGGCATGGTCTAAGCCCCTCACATCGTCCCTGTGCTTTGTGGAGCCGGAGGGACACCTGAGGCCCACGGCCCTGAGACCCGTTGGGCAAAAAGCCGGCTTCCCACGGAAACAGTTTTCCTGAGGTACAGACCCTCTCACAAGTGGTTGTGGCAAGGGAAAGCAAATGCCATCCACTTCTCTGGAAGAAACCACAGTGCCCAGCCATGTGCTAAGCCCTCCCATCCTCACTGGGCTTCTGGCGGCACGAGTGAAAAGAGAGGAGCACAGCACTGGGACCCGTTTGACAAAAACCGGCCTCCCCTGAGAAAGTCTTTCTCCACGTGCAGACATGTTCCCAAGTGCCTGTGGCAAGGTGAAGGAAAGGCCCTACACTGACCTGGAAGAGACCACAGGGCCCAGGCACAGTCTGAGCCCTTCCCTCATCCCGCTGATTTTGCTGGCAGGAGTTGAACCCCAACGAACCCAGCCCGAAGACCCCCTGGGGCCAAAACGGCTTCCGACGAACAATATGCTCTTGCTGTGGAAAACCTTTCCGAAGGGGTGGTAGCCAGCTACACAAAATGTCACACACCCAGGTGTAAGAAACAACTTTGCCCAGGCATGGTCTTGGCCCCTCACATCGTCCCTGTGCTTTGGGGAGCCGGAGGGACACCCGAGGCCCACGGCCCTGAGACCCGTTGCGCAAAAGCCGGCTTCCCACGGAAACAATTTTCCTAAGGTGCAGACCGTCTCACAAGTGGTTGTGGCAAGGGAAAGCAAATGCCATCCACTTCTCTGGAAGAAACCACAGTGCCCAGCCATGTGCTAAGCCCTCCCAGCCTCACTGGGCTTCTGGCAGCAAGAGTGAAAAGAGAGGAGCACAGCACTGGGACCCTTTGGACAAATCCGGCCTCCCCCGAGAAATTCTTTCTCCCCCTGCAGACATGCTCCCAAGTGCCTGTGGCAAGGTGAAGGAAAGTCCCTACACTGACCTGGAATAGACCACAGGGCCCAGGCACAGTCTGAGCCCTTCCCTCATCCCGGCACTTTTGCTAGCAGGAGTTCATCCCGAACGAACCCAGCCCAGAGACACCCTGGGGCCCAAACGGCTTCCGCCGAACAATATGCTCTTGCTGTGGAAAACCTATCCCAAGGGGTGGTAGCCAGGTACACAAAATACCACACATCCAGGTGTAAGAAACAACATTGCCCAGGCATGGTCTAGGCCCCTCACCTCGTCCCAGTGCTTTGGGGAGCCGGAGGGACACCCGAGGCCCACGGCCCTGAGACCCATTGCGCAAAAAGCCGGCTTCCCACGGAAACCGTTTTCCTGAGGTACAGACCCTCTCACAAGTGGCTGTGGCAAGGGAAAGCAAATGCCATCCACTTCTCTGGAAGAAACCACAGTTCCCAGCCATGTGCTAGGCCCTCCCATCCTCACTGGGCTTCTGGCAGCAGGAGTGAAAAGAGAGGAGCAATACACTGGGACCCATTTGACAAGAACCGGCCTCCCCCGAGAAAGTCTTTCCCCACGTGCAGACATGCTCCCAAGTGCCTGTGGCAAGGTGAAGGAAAGGCCCTACACTGACCTGTTAGAGACCACAGGGCCCAGGCACAGTCTGAGCCTTTCCCTCATCCTGGTGGTTTTGCTAGCAGGGTTCAACCCCAAAGAACCCAGCCCGAACACCCTCGGGGGGCCCAAACGGCTTCCGACGAACAATATGTGCCCGCTGTTGAAAACCTATATCAAGGGATGGTAGCCAGCTACACAAAATGCCACACATCCTGGTGTAAGAAACAACATTGCCCATGCGAGGTCTAGGCCCCTCACCTCGTCCCTGTGCTTTGGGGAGCCGGAGGGACACCCGAGGCCCACGGCCCTGAGACCCGTTGGGCAAAGAGCTGGCATCAAACGGAAACAGTTTTCCTGAGGTGCAGACCCTCTCACAAGTGGTTGTAGCAAGGGAAAGCAAATGCCATCCACTTCTCTGGAAGAAACCACAGTGCCCAGCCATGTGCTAGGCCCTCCCATCCTCACTGGGCTTCTGGCAGCAGGAGTGAAAAGAGAGGAGCACAGCATTGGGACCCGTTTGACAAAAACCGGCCTCCCCCGAGGAAGTTTTTCCCCAAGTGCAGACATGTTCCCAAGTGCCTGTGGCAAGGTGAAGGAAAGGCCCTACACTGACCTGGAAGAGACCACAGGGCCCAGGCACAGTCTGAGCCCTTCCCTCATCCCGGCGGTTTTGCTAGCAGGAGTTCAACCCCAGGAACCCCGCCCGGAGACCCCCTGGGGCCAAAACGGCTTCCGACCAACAATATGCTCTTGCTGTGGAAAACCTATCCCAAGGGGTGGTAGCCAGCTACACAAAATGCCACACACCCAGGTGTAAGAAACAACATTGCCCAGGCACTGTCTAGGCCCCTCACCTCGTCCCTGTGCTTTGGGGAGCCTGAGGGACACCCGAGGCCCACGGCCCTGAGACCCGTTGGGCAAAAAGCCGGCTTCCCCCAGAAACAGTTTTCCTGAGGTGCAGACCCTCTCACAAGTGATTGTGGCAAGGGAAAGCAAATGCCATCCACTTCTCTGGAAGAAACCACAGTGCCCAGCCATGTGCTAGGCCCTCCCATCCTCACTGGGCTTCTGGCAGCAGGAGTGAAAGGAGAGGAGCACAGCACTGGGACCCGTTTGACAAAGACCGGCCTCCCCCGAGACAGTCTTTCCCCACGTGCAGACATGCTCCCAAGTGCCTGTGGCAAGGTGAAGGAAAGGCCCTACACTGACCTGGAAGAGACCACAGGGCCGTGGCACAGTCTGAGCCCTTCCCTCATCCTGGCGATTTTGCTAGCAGGAGTTCAACCCCAACGAACCCAGCCCGGAGACCCCCTGGGGCCAAAACGGCTTCTGATGAACAATATGCTCTTGCTGTGGAAAACCTATCCCAAGGGGTGGTAGCCAGGTACACAAAATGCCACACACCCAGGTGTAAGAAACAATATTGCCCAGGCATGGTCTAAGCCCCTCTACTCGTCCCTGTGCTTTTGGGTTAGGGTTCGTGTTAGGTTAAGGGTTCCAGTTCGGGATAGGGTTCGGGTTAGGGTTTAGGGTTAGGGTTAGGGTTCGGGTTAGGCTTCGGGTTAGGCTTCGGGTTAGTGTTTAGGGTCAGGATTAGGGTTAGGTTTCGATTTCTGGTTCGGGTTCGGGTTCGGGTTCGTGTTCGGGTTCGGGTTCGTTTTATGGTTCGGGTTAGTGTTCGGGTTCGGGTTCGGGTTCGAGTTAGGGTTAGGGTTCGGGATCGGGTTCGTGTTCGGGTTCGGATTCGGGTTCAGGTTAGGGTTCGGGTTCGGTTTACGGTTCGGGGTAGGGTTAGGGTTCGTGTTAGGGTTCGGGTTAGGGTTAGGGTTAGGGTTAGCGTTAGGGTTCGGGTTCGGGATCGGGTTCGGGTCAGGGTTCGGGTTTGGTTTAGGTTTCGGATTTGGGTTCGGGTTCGGGTTTGGGTTAGGGTTCGGTTTAGGTTTCGGGTTAGGGTTAGGGTTTGGGTTAGGGTTAGGATTCGGGTTCGGGTTAGGGTTCGGGTTCGTTTTAGGGTTCGGGTTCGGGGTCGGGTTAGGGTTCGGTTAGAGTTAGGGTTCGTGTTAGGGTTAGGGTTCGGATTCGGGTTATGGTTAGGGTTAGGGTAAGGGTTCGGGTTAGGGTTCGGGTTAGGGATAGGGTTCGGGTTAGGGTTAGGGTTCGGATTAGGGTTCGGGTTCGGGTTCGGGTTAGGGTTAGGGTTAGGATTCCGGTTAGGGATAGGGTTAGGGTTAGGGTCGGGTTAGGGTTAGGTTTTGGGTTAGGGTTACGGTTAGGGTAAGGTTAGGGTTAGGGTTTGGTTAGGGTTCGGATTAGGGTGCGGGTTAGGGTTAGGGTTCGGGTTAGGGTTAGGGTTCGGGTTAGGGTTAGGGTTAGGGTTAGGGGTTAGGGTTAGGGGTTAGGGTTAGTGTTAGCGTTAGGGTTAGGGTTAGGGTTAGGATTCGGGTTAGGGTTCGTTTCCAGTTAGGGATAGGGTTAGGTTTAGGGTCGGGTTAGGGTTAGGGTTCGGGTTAGGGTTCGGGTTCGGTTTCGGGTTAGGGTTAGGGTTAGTGTTAGGGTTAGGGTTAGGCTTAGGGTTTGGGTTAGGGTTCGGGTTCGGGTTAATGTTCCGGTTAGGGTTAGGGTTAGAGTTAGGCTTAGGGTTAGGGTTAGGGTTCGAGTTCGGGTTCAGGTTAGAGATAGCGTTATGGTTAGGGTTAGGATTCGGGTTAGGGTTAGGGTTAGGTTAGGGTTCGGGTTAGGGTTAGGGTTAGGATTAGGGTTAGGGTTCGGGTTAGGGTTCGGGTTCGGGTTCGGGTTAGGGTTGGCGTTAGGGTTAGGTTTAGGGTTCGGGTTCGCATTAGGGTTAGGGTTACGGTTAGGGTTAGGTTTAGGGTTCGGGGTAGGGCTCGGCCTCGGTTTAGGGTTAGGGTTAGCTTTAGGGTTAGAGTTCGCGTTAGGGTTTGGGTTAGGGTTCCTCTTAGGGTTCGGTTTAGGGTTAGGGTTAGAGTTAGGTTTGGGTTAGGGTTAGGGTTAGGGTTAGGGTTAGGGTTAGGGTTCGGGTTCACGTTAGGGTTAGGGTTAGGGTTAGGGTTAGGGTTAGGGTTAGGGTTAGGGTTCGGGGTAGGGTTCGGCCTCGTTTTAGGGTTAGGGTTAGCTTTAGGGTTAGAGTTCGCGTTAGGGTTTGGGTTAGGGTTCCTCTTAGGGTTCGGTTTAGGGTTAGGGTTAGAGTTAGGTTTGGGTAAGGGTTATGGTTTGGATTCAGGTTCGGGTTCGGGTTAGGGTTAGGGTTTGGGTTAGGGTTAGGGTTAGGGTTCGGGTTAGGGTTCGGGTTCGGGTTAGGGTTCGGGTTAATGTTAGGGTTCGCGTTCGGGTTTGGGTTATGGTTAGGGATCAGGTTAGCGTTAGGGTTAGGGTTAGTGGTTGGGTTTAGGGTTAGGGTTCGGGTTAGGGTCAGGGTAATGGTCAGGATCAGGGTCAGGGTGTGGATCAGGGTATAGGGTTTGGGTTCCAGTTAGGGTACGGGTCGGGTAAGAGACCACTGTGCCCAGGCACCGTGTGAGCTCTTCCCTCATCTCGGCGGTTTTGCCAGCAGGACTTCAACCCGAACGAACCCAGCCCGGAGACCCCCTGGGGCAAAACCTGCTTCCGACGAGCAATATGCTCTTACTGTGGAAACCTATCCTAACTGGGGATAGCCAAGTAAACAAAATGCCACTGTCCCAGGTGTAAGAGACAACGTTGCCCAGGCATGGTCTAAGCCCCTCACATCGTTCCTGTGCTTTTGGGAGCCAGAGGGACACCCGAGGCCCACGGCCCTGAGACCCGCTGGGCAAAAAGCCGACTTCCCACGGAAACAGTTTTCCTGAGGTGCAGACCCTCTCACAAGTGGTTGTGGCAAGGGAAAGCAAATGCCATCCACTTCTCTGGAAGAAATCACAGTGCCCAGCCATGTGCTAAGCCCTCCCATCCTCACTGGGCTTCTGGCAGCAGGAGTGCAAAGAGAGGAGCACAGCACTGGGACCCGTTTGACAAAAACCGGCCTCCCCCGAGAAAGTCTTTCTCCACGTGCAGACATGTTCCCAAGTGCCTGTGGCAAGGTGAAGGAAAGGCCCTACACTGACCTGGAAGAGACCACAGGGCCCAGGCACAGTCTGAGCCCTTCCCTCATCCCGGCGGTTTTGCTAGCAGGAGTTCAACCCCAACGAACCCAGCCCGGAGACCCCCTGGGGCCAAATGGGCTTCCGACCAAAAACATGCTCTTGCTGTGGAAAACCTATCCCAAGGGGTGGTAGCCAGCTACACAAAATGCCACACAACCAGGTGTAAGAAACAACATTGCCCAGGCATGGTCTAGGCCCCTCACCTCGTCCCTGTGCTTTGGGGAGCCGGAGGCACACCCGAGGCCCACGGCCCTGAGACCCGTTGGGCAAAAACCGGCTTCTCACGGTAACAGTTTTCCTGAGGTGCAGACCCTCTCACAAGTGGTTGTGGCAAGGGAAAGCAAATGCCATCCAATTCTCTGGAAGAAACCACAGGGCCCAGCCATGTGCTAAGCCCTCCCATCCTCACTGGGCTTCTGGCAGGAGGAGTCAAAAGAGAGGAGCACAGCACTGGGACCCGTTTGACAAAAACCGGCCTCCCCCGTGAAAGTGTTTCTCCACGTGGAGACATGCTCCCAAGTGCCTGTGGCAAGGTGAAGGAAAGGCCCTACACTGACCTGGAAGAGACCACAGGGCCCTGGCACAGTCTGAGCCCTTCCCTCATCCGGCGGTTTTGCTAGCAGGAGTTCAACCCCAAGGAACACAGTCCAGAGACCCCCCTGGGGCCAAAACGGCTTCTCAGGAAAAATATGCTCTTGCTGTGGAAAACCTATCCCAAGTGGGGGTAGCCAGGTAAACAGAATGCCACACACCCAGGTGTAAGAAACAACATTGCCCAGGTATGGTCTAAGCCCCTCTACTCGTCCCTGTGCTTTTGGGTTAGGGTTCGGGTTAGGTTAAGGGTTCCGGTTCGGGTTAGGGTTCGGTTAGGGTTTATTGTTAGGGTTAGGGTTCAGGTTCGGGTTCGGGTTAGGGTTCGGGTTAGGGTTTACGGTCAGGGTTAGGGTTAGGGCTCGATATCTGGTTTGGCTTCGGGTTCGGGTTCGGGTTCGTTTTCGGGTTGGGGTTAGTGTTCAAGTTCGGGTTCGGTTTCAGGTTAGGGTTAGGGTTCGGGTTCGGGTTAGGGTTAGGGTTCGGGTTCGTGTTCTTGTTCGGGTTCGGATTAGGGTTCAGGTTAGGGTTCGGGATCGGTTTAGCTTTCGGGTTAGGATTAGTGTTACGGTTCGTGTTAGGGTTCGGGTTAGGGTTAGGGTTAGCGTTAGGGTTAGGGTTCGGGTTCAGGTTAGGGTTCGGGTTAGCTTTAGGGTTCGGGTTTGGGTTCGGGTTCGGGTTCGGGTTAGGGTTCGGGTTAATGTTAGGGTTCGGGTTCGGGTTTGGGTTATGGTTAGGGATCAGGTTAGGGTTAGGGTTAGGGTTAGTGGTTGGGTTTAGGGTTAGGGTTCGGGTTAGGGTCAGGGTAATGGTCAGGATCAGGGTCAGGGTGTGGGTCAGGGTATAGGGTTTGGGTTCCAGTTAGGGTACGGGTTGGGTAAGAGACCACTGTGCCCAGGCACCGTGTGAGCTCTTCCCTCATCTCGGCGGTTTTGCCAGCAGGACTTCAACCCGAACGAACCCAGCCCGGTGACCCCCTGGGGCAAAAACTGCTTCCGATGAGCAATATGCTCTTACTGTGGAAACCTATCCCAACTGGGGGTAGCCAAGTAAACAAAATGCCACTGTCCCAGGTGTAAGAGACAACGTTGCCCAGGCATGGTCTAAGCCCCTCACATCGTCCCTGTGCTTTGTGGAGCCGGAGGGACACCTGAGGCCCACGGCCCTGAGACCCGTTGAGCAAAAAGCCGGCTTCCCACGGAAACAGTTTTCCTGAGGTACAGACCCTCTCACAAGTGGTTGTGGCAAGGGAAAGCAAATGCCATCCACTTCTCTGGAAGAAACCACAGTACCCAGCCATGTGCTAAGCCCTCCCATCCTCACTGGGCTTCTGGCAGCACGAGTGAAAAGAGAGGAGCACAGCACTGGGACCCGTTTGACAAAAACCGGCCTCCCCCGAGAAAGTCTTTCTCCACGTGCAGACATGTTCCCAAGTGCCTGTGGCAAGGTGAAGGAAAGGCCCTACACTGACCTGGAAGAGACCACAGGGCCCAGGCACAGTCTGAGCCCTTCCCTCATCCCGGTGATTTTGCTAGCAGGAGTTGAACATCAACGAACCCAGCCCGAAGACCCCCTGGGGCCAAAACGGCTTCCGACGAACAATATGCTCTTGCTGTGGAAAACCTTTCCGAAGGGGTGGTAGCCAGCTACACAAAATGTCACACACCCAGGTGTAAGAAACAACTTTGCCCAGGCATGGTCTTGGCCCCTCACATCGTCCCTGTGCTTTGGGGAGCCGGAGGCACACCCGAGGCCCACGGCCCTGAGACCCGTTGGGCAAAAACCGGCTTCTCACGGTAACAATTATCCTGAGGTGCAGACCCGCTCACAAGTGGTTGTGGCAAGGGAAAGCAAATGCCATCCACTTCTCTGGAAGAAACCACAGTGCCCAGCCATGTGCTAAGCCCTCCCATCCTCACTGGGCTTCTGGCAGCAGGAGTGCAAAGAGAGGAGCACAGCACTGGGACCCGTTTGACAAAAACCGGCCTCCCCCGTGAAAGTGTTTCTCCACGTGGAGACATGCTCCCAAGTGCCTGTGGCAAGGTGAAGGAAAGGCCCTACACTGACCTGGAAGAGACCACAGGGCCCAGGCACAGTCTGAGCCCTTCCCTCATCCCGGCGGTTTTGCTAGCAGGAGTTCAACCCCAAGGAACACAGTCCAGAGACCCCCCTGGGGCCAAAACGGCTTCTCAGGAAAAATATGCTCTTTCTGTGGAAAACCTATCCCAAGTGGGGGTAGCCAGGTAAACAAAATGCCACACACCCAGGTGTAAGAAACAACATTGCCCAGGCATGGTCTAAGCCCCTCTACTCGTCCCTGTGCTTTTGGGTTAGGGTTCGGGTTAGGTTAAGGGTTCCGGTTCGGGTTAGGGTTCGGTTAGGGTTTATTGTTAGGGTTAGGGTTCGGGTTCGGGTTCGGGTTAGGGTTCGGGTTAGGGTTTACGGTCAGGGTTAGGGTTAGGGTTCGATATCTGGTTTGGCTTCGGGTTCGGGTTCGGGTTCGTTTTCGGGTTGGGGTTAGTGTTCGGGTTCGGGTTCGGTTTCAGGTTAGGGATAGCGTTCGGGTTCGGGTTAGGGTTAGGGTTCGGGTTCGTGTTCTTGTCCGGGTTCGGATTAGGGTTCAGGTTAGGGTTCGGGTTCGGTTTAGCTTTCGGGTTAGGGTAAGTGTTACGGTTCGTGTTAGGGTTCGGGTTAGGGTTAGGGTTAGCGTTAGGGTTAGGGTTCGGGTTCAGGTTAGGGTTCGGGTTAGCTTTAGGGTTCGGGTTTGGGTTCGGGTTAGGGTTCGGGTTAGGTTTCGGGTTAGGGTTAGGGTTCGGGTTAGGGTTAGGGTTCGGGTTCAGGTTAGGGTTCGGGTTCTTGTTAGGGTTCGGTTTAGGGTTAGGGTTAGGGTTAGGGTTAGGGTTAGGATTAGGGTGAGGGTTCGGTTTAGGGTTCGGTTTCCAGTTAGGGATAGGGTTAGGGTTAGGGTTAGGGTTAGGTTAGGGTTCGGGTTCGGGTTAGGGTTCGGTTTCCAGTTAGGGATAGGGTTAGGGTTAGGGTTAGGTTTAGGTTAGGGTTCGGGTTCGGCTTCGGATTAGGGTTCTTGTTTGGGTTAGGGTTAGGGTTCGGGTTCGGGTTAGGGTTCAGGTTCGGGTTCGCGTTAGGGTTAAGGTTCGGGTTTGGGTTAGGGTTAGGGTAAGGTTTAGGTTTAGGGTTCGCCTTCGGTTTAGGGTTAGGGTTAGTGTTTGGGTTCGGGATAGGGTTCGGGTTAGGGTTCGGGTTAGGGTTAGGGTTAGGGTTCGGTTTAGGTTTCGGGTTAGTGTTCGGGTTCGGGTTAGGGTTAGGGTTCGTTTTAGGGTTCGGGTTAGGGTTCTGGTTAGGGTTAGGGTTCGTGTTAGGGTTAGGGTTCGGATTCGGGTTAGGATTAGGGTTAGGGTAAGGGTTCGGGTTAGGATTCAGGTTAGGGATAGGGTTCGGGTTACGGTTAGGGTTTGGGTTAGGGTTCGGGTTCTGGTTCGGGTTAGGGTTTAGGGTTAGAGTTCGTGTTATGGTTAGGATTAGGGTTAGGGATTGGGTTAGGGTTCGGGTTAGGGTTCGGGTTAGGGTTAGGGTTAGGATTCCGGTTAGGGATAGGGTTAGGGTTAGGGTCGGGTTAGGGTTAGGTTTCGGGTTAGGGTTACGGTTAGGGTAAGGTTAGGGTTAGGGTTTGGTTAGGGTTCGGATTAGGGTGCGGGTTAGGGTTAGGGTTCGGGTTAGGGTTAGGGTTAGGGTTCGGGTTAGGGTTAGGGTTAGGGTTAGGGTTAAGGGTTAGGGTTAGGGGTTAGGGTTAGGGTTAGCGTTAGGGTTAGGGTTAGGGTTAGGGTTAGGATTCGTGTTAGGGTTCGATTTCCAGTTAGGTATAGGGTTAGGGTTAGGGTCGGGTTAGGGTTAGGGTTCGGGTTAGGGTTCGGATTAGGGTTCTTGTTCGGGTTAGGGTTAGGGTTCGGGTTCGGGTTTGGGTCCAGGTTAGGGTTATTGTTTGGGTTAGGGTCAGGGTTTGAGTTAGGGTTAGGGGTTAGGATTAGGGTTAGGGTTCGGGTTAGGGTGAAGTTTAGGGTTCGGTTTAGGGTTAGGTTAGGGTTAGGGTTAGGGTTAGGTTAGGGTTAGGGTTAGGGTTAGGGTGAAGTTTAGGGTTCGGTTTAGGGTTCGGGTTCGGGTTAGGGTTAGTGTTAGGGTTAGGGTTAGGATTAGGGTTCGGGGTAGGGTTCGGCCTCGGGTTAGGGTTAGGGTTAGCTTTAGGGTTAGAGTTCGCGTTAGGGTTTGGGTTAGGGTTCCTCTTAGGGTTCGGTTTAGGGTTAGGGTTAGAGTTAGGTTTGGTTAAGGGTTAGGGTTCGGATTCAGGTTCGGGTTCGGGTTAGGGTTAGGGTTTGGGTTCGGGTTAGGGTTCGGGTTAGGGTTCGGGTTAGGGTTAGGGTTCGGGTTAGGGTTAGGGTTCGGGTTAGTGTTAGGTTTAGGGTTAAGGTTAGCGTTAGGGTTAGGGTTAGGGTTAGGCTAGGGTTAGGGTTCGGGTTAGGGTTCGGGTTCGGGTTAGGGTTAGGTTTAGGATTAGGGTGAGGGTGAGGGTTAGGGTTCGGTTTCCAGTTAGGGATAAGGGTAGGGTTAGGGTTAGGGTTAGGTTAGGGTTCGGGTTCGGGTTCGGATTAGGGTTCTTTTTCGGGTTAGGGTTAGCGTTCAGGTTCGGGTTCGGGTTCGGGTTAGGGTTCGGGTTCGGGTTCAGGTTCGTGTTAGGGTTAAGGTTCGGGTTAGGGTTAGGGTTAGGGTAAGGGTTAGGTTTAGGGTTCGCCTTCGGGTTAGGGTTAGGGTTAGTGTTTGGGTTCGGGATAGGGTTCGGGTTAGGGTTCGGGTTAGGGATAGGGTTCGGGTTAGGGTTAGGGTTCGGATTAGGGTTCGGGTTCGGGTTCGGGATAGGGTTAGGGTTAGGATTCCGGTTAGGGATAGGGTTAGGGTTAGGGTCGGGTTATGGTTAGGTTTTGGGTTAGGGTTACGGTTAGGGTAAGGTTAGGGTTAGGGTTTGGTTAGGGTTCGGATTAGGGTGCGGGTTAGGGTTAGGGTTAGGGTTAGGGGTTAGGGTTAGGGGTTAGGGTTAGTTTTAGCGTTAGGGTTAGGGTTAGGGTTAGGATTCGGGTTAGGGTTCGGTTTCCAGTTAGGGATAGGGTTAGGGTTAGTGTCGGGTTAGGGTTAGGGTTCGGGTTAGGGTTCGGGTTCGGTTTCGGGTTAGGGTTAGGGTTAGGGTTAGGGTTAGGCTTAGGGTTTGGGTTAGGGTTCGGACTCGGGTTAGGGTTCCGGTTAGGGTTAGGCTTAGGGTTAGGGTTAGGCTTAGGGTTAGGGTTAGGGTTCGAGTTCGGGTTCAGGTTAGAGATAGCGTTATGGTTAGGGTTAGGATTCGGGTTAGGGTTAGGGTTAGGGTAGGGTTCGGGTTAGGGTTAGGGTTAGGATTAGGGTTAGGGTTCGGGTTCGGGTTCGGGTTCGGGTTGGGGTTAGGGTTAGGGTTAGGGTTCGGGTTCGCGTTGGGGTTAGGGTTAGGGTTAGGGTTAGGGTTCGGGGTAGGGTTCGGCCTCGGTTTAGGGTTAGGGTTAGCTTTAGGGTTAGAGTTCGCATTAGGGTTTGGGTTAGGGTTCCTCTTAGGGTTCGGTTTAGGGTTAGGGTTAGAGTTAGGTTTGGGTAAGGGTTAGGGTTTGGATTCAGGTTCGGGTTCGGGTTAGGGTTAGGGTTTGGGTTAGGGTTAGGGTTAGGGTTCGGGTTAGGGTTCGGGTTCGGGTTAGGGTTCGGGTTAATGTTAGGGTTCGGGTTCGGGTTTGGGTTATGGTTAGGGATCAGGTTAGGGTTAGGGTTAGGGTTAGTGGTTGGGTTTAGGGTTAGGGTTCGGGTTAGGGTCAGGGTAATGGTCAGGATCAGGGTCAGGGTGTGGGTCAGGGTATAGGGTTTGGGTTCCAGTTAGGGTACGGGTCGGGTAAGAGACCACTGTGCCCAGGCACCGTGTGAGCTCTTCCCTCATCTCGGCGGTTTTGCCAGCAGGACTTCAACCTGAACGAACCCAGCCCGGAGACCCCCTGGGGCAAAAACTGCTTCCGACGAGCAATATGCTCTTACTGTGGAAACCTATCCCAACTGGGGGTAGCCAAGTAAACAAAATGCCACTGTCCCAGGTGTAAGAGACAACGTTGCCCAGGCATGGTCTAAGCCCCTCACATCGTTCCTGTGCTTTTGGGAGCCGGAGGGACACCCGAGGCCCACGGCCCTGAGACCCGTTGGGCAAAAAGCCGACTTCCCACGGAAACAGTTTTCCTGAGGTGCAGACCCTCTCACAAGTGGTTGTGGCAAGGGAAAGCAAATGCCATCCACTTCTCTGGAAGAAACCACAGTGCCCAGCCATGTGCTAAGCCCTCCCATCCTCACTGGGCTTCTGGCAGCAGGAGTGCAAAGAGAGGAGCACAGCACTGGGACCCGTTTGACAAAAACCGGCCTCCCCCGAGAAAGTCTTTCTCCACGTGCAGACATGTTCCCAAGTGCCTGTGGCAAGGTGAAGGAAAGGCCCTACACTGACCTGGAAGAGACCACAGGGCCCAGGCACAGTCTGAGCCCTTCCCTCATCCCGGCGGTTTTGCTAGCAGGAGTTCAACCCCAACGAACCCAGCCCGGAGACCCCCTGGGGCCAAATCGGCTTCCGACCAAAAATATGCTCTTGCTGTGGAAAACCTATCCCAAGGGGTGGTAGCCAGCTACACAAAATGCCACACAACCAGGTGTAAGAAACAACATTGCCCAGGCATGGTCTAGGCCCCTCACCTCGTCCCTGTGCTTTGGGGAGCCGGAGGCACACCCGAGGCCCACGGCCCTGAGACCCGTTGGGCAAAAACCGGCTTCTCACGGTAACAATTATCCTGAGGTGCAGACCCGCTCACAAGTGGTTGTGGCAAGGGAAAGCAAATGCCATCCACTTCTCTGGAAGAAACCACAGTGCCCAGCCATGTGCTAAGCCCTCCCATCCTCACTGGGCTTCTGGCAGCAGGAGTGCAAAGAGAGGAGCACAGCACTGGGACCCATTTGACAAAAACCGGCCTCCCCCGAGAAAGTGTTTCTCCACGTGGAGACATGCTCCCAAGTGCCTGTGGCAAGGTGAAGGAAAGGCCCTACACTGACCTGGAAGAGACCACAGGGCCCAGGCACAGTCTGAGCCCTTCCCTCATCCCGGCGGTTTTGCTAGCAGGAGTTCAACCCCAAGGAACACAGTCCAGAGACCCCCCTGGGGCCCAAAACGGCTTCTCAGGAAAAATATGCTCTTGCTGTGGAAAACCTATCCCAAGTGGGGGTAGCCAGGTAAACAAAATGCCACACACCCAGGTGTAAGAAACAACATTGCCCAGGCATGGTCTAAGCCCCTCTACTCGTCCCTGTGCTTTTGGGTTAGGGTTCGGGTTAGGTTAAGGGTTCCGGTTCGGGTTAGGGTTCGGTTAGGGTTTATTGTTAGGGTTAGGGTTCGGGTTCGGGTTCGGGTTAGGGTTCGGGTTAGGGTTTACGGTCAGGGTTAGGGTTAGGGTTCGATATCTGGTTTGGCTTCGGGTTCGGGTTCGGGTTCGTTTTCGGGTTGGGGTTAGTGTTCGGGTTCGGGTTCGGTTTCAGGTTAGGGATAGCGTTCGGGTTCGGGTTAGGGTTAGGGTTCGGGTTCGTGTTCTTGTTTGGGTTCGGATTAGGATTCAGGTTAGGGTTCGGGTTCGGTTTAGCTTTCGGGTTAGGGTTAGTGTTACGGTTCGTGTTAGGGTTCGGGTAGGGTTAGGGTTAGCGTTAGGGTTAGGGTTCGGGTTCAGGTTAGGGTTCGGGTTAGCTTTAGGGTTCGGGTTTGGGTTCGGGTTCGGGTTAGGGTTCGGGTTAGGTTTTGGGTTAGGGTTAGGGTTCGGGTTAGGGTTAGGGTTCGGGTTCAGGTTAGGGTTCGGGTTCTTGTTAGGGTTCGGGTTAGGGTTAGGGTTAGGGTTAGGGTTAGGGTTAGGATTAGGGTGAGGGTTCGGTTTAGGGTTCGGTTTCCAGTTAGGGATAGGGTTAGGGTTAGGGTTAGGGTTAGGTTAGGGTTCGGGTTCGGGTTAGGGTTCGGTTTCCAGTTAGGGATAGGGTTAGGGTTAGGGTTAGGTTTAGGTTAGGGTTCGGGTTCGGGTTCGGATTAGGGTTCTAGTTTGGGTTAGGGTTAGGGTTCGGGTTCGGGTTAGGGTTCGGGTTCGGGTTCGCGTTAGGGTTAAGGTTCGGGTTTGGGTTAGGGTTAGGGTAAGGTTTAGGTTTAGGGTTCGCCTTCGGTTTAGGGTTAGGGTTAGTGTTTGGGTTCGGGATAGGGTTCGGGTTAGGGTTAGGGTTAGGGTTCGGTTTAGGTTTCGGGTTAGTGTTCGGGTTCGGGTTAGGGTTAGGGTTCGTTTTAGGGTTCGGGTTCGGGTTCGGGTTAGGGTTCTGGTTAGGGTTAGGGTTCGTGTTAGGGTTAGGGTTCGGATTCGGGTTAGGATTAGGGTTAGGGTAAGGGTTCGGGTTAGGATTCAGGTTAGGGATAGGGTTCGGGTTACGGTTAGGGTTTGGGTTAGGGTTCGGGTTCTGGTTCGGGTTAGGGTTTAGGGTTAGGGTTCGTGTTATGGTTAGGATTAGGGTTAGGGATTGGGTTAGGGTTCGGGTTAGGGTTCGGGTTAGGGTTAGGGTTAGGATTCCGGTTAGGTATAGGGTTAGGGTTAGGGTCGGGTTAGGGTTAGGTTTCGGGTTAGGGTTACGGTTAGGGTAAGGTTAGGGTTAGGGTTTGGTTAGGGTTCGGATTAGGGTGCGGGTTAGGGTTAGGGTTCGGGTTAGGGTTAGGGTTAGGGTTCGGGTTAGGGTTAGGGTTAGGGTTAGGGTTAGGGGTTAGGGTTAGGGGTTAGGGTTAGGGTTAGCGTTAGGGTTAGGGTTAGGGTTAGGGTTAGGATTCGTGTTAGGGTTCAATTTCCAGTTAGGGATAGGGTTAGGGTTAGGGTCGGGTTAGGGTTAGGGTTCGGGTTAGGGTTCGGATTAGGGTTCTTGTTCGGGTTAGGGTTAGGGTTCGGGTTTGGGTTCAGATCCAGGTTAGGGTTATTGTTCGGGTTAGGGTCAGGGTTTGAGTTAGGGTTAGGGGTTAGGATTAGGGTTAGGGTTCGGTTTAGGGTGAAGTTTAGGGTTCGGTTTAGGGTTAGGGTTAGGGTTAGGGTTAGGGTTAGGTTAGTGTTAGGGTTAGGGTTAGGGTGAAGTTTAGGGTTCGGTTTAGGGTTCGGGTTCGGGTTAGGGTTAGTGTTAGGGTTAGGGTTAGGATTAGGGTTCGGGGTAGGGTTTGGCCTCGGGTTAGGGTTAGGGTTAGCTTTAGGGTTAGAGTTCGCGTTAGGGTTTGGGTTAGGGTTCTCTTAGGGTTCGGTTTAGGGTTAGGGTTAGAGTTAGGTTTGGTTAAGGGTTAGGGTTTGGATTCAGGTTCGGGTTCGGGTTAGGGTTAGGGTTTGGGTTCGGGTTAGGGTTCGGGTTAGGGTTCGGGTTAGGGTTAGGGTTCGGGTTAGGGTTAGGGTTCGGGTTAGGGTTAGGTTTATGGTTAAGGTTAGCGTTAGGGTTAGGGTTAGGGTTAGGTTAGGGTTAGGGTTCGGGTTAGGGTTCGGGTTCGGGTTAGGGTTAGGTTTAGGATTAGGGTGAGGGTTCGGGTTAGGGTTCGGTTTCCAGTTAGGGATAGGGGTAGGGTTAGGGTTAGGGTTAGGTTAGGGTTCGGGTTTGGGTTCGGATTAGGGTTCTTTTTCGGGTTAGGGTTAGGGTTCGGGTTCGGGTTCGGGTTCAGGTTCGGGTTCGGGTTCGGGTTCGTGTTAGGGTTAGGGTTAGGGTTAGGGTTAGGGTTAGGGTTCGGGTTCGGGTTAGGGTTAGGGTTAGGTTCGGGTTGGGGGTCGGGTTCGGATTAGGGTTCTTGTTCAGGTTAGGGTTAGGGTTCGGGTTAGGATTAGGTTTTGGGTTAGGGTTAGTGTTAGGGTTCGGGTTAGGGTTCGGGGTCGGGTTAGGGTTAGGGTTAGGGTTAGGTTTCGGATAAGGGTTAGGGTTTGGATTCAGGTTCGGGTTCGGGTTAGGGTTAGGGTTTGGGTTAGGGTTAGGGTTAGGGTTCGGGTTAGGGTTCGGGTTCGGGTTAGGGTTCGGGTTAATGTTAGGGTTCGCGTTCGGGTTTGGGTTATGGTTAGGGATCAGGTTAGCGTTAGGGTTAGGGTTAGTGGTTGGGTTTAGGGTTAGGGTCAGGGTAATGGTCAGGATCAGGGTCAGGGTGTGGGTCAGGGTATAGGGTTTGGGTTCCAGTTAGGGTACGGGTCGGGTAAGAGACCACTGTGCCCAGGCACCGTGTGAGCTCTTCCCTCATCTCGGCGGTTTTGCCAGCAGGACTTCAACCCGAACGAACCCAGCCCGGAGACCCCCTGGGGCAAAAACTGCTTCCGACGAGCAATATGCTCTTACTGTGGAAACCTATCCCAACTGGGGGTAGCCAAGTAAACAAAATGCCACTGTCCCAGGTGTAAGAGACAACGTTGCCCAGGCATGGTCTAAGCCCCTCACATCGTTCCTGTGCTTTTGGGAGCCGGAGGGACACCCGAGGCCCACGGCCCTGAGACCCGTTGGGCAAAAAGCCGACTTCCCACGGAAACAGTTTTCCTGAGGTGCAGACCCTCTCACAAGTGGTTGTGGCAAGGGAAAGCAAATGCCATCCACTTCTCTGGAAGAAACCACAGTGCCCAGCCATGTGCTAAGCCCTCCCATCCTCACTGGGCTTCTGGCAGCAGGACTGCAAAGAGAGGAGCACGGCACTGGGACCCGTTTGACAAAAACCGGCCTCCCCCGAGAAAGTCTTTCTCCACGTGCAGACATGTTCCCAAGTGCCTGTGGCAAGGTGAAGGAAAGGCCCTACACTGACCTGGAAGAGACCACAGGGCCCAGGCACAGTCTGAGCCCTTCCCTCATCCCGGCGGTTTTGCTAGCAGGAGTTCAACCCCAACGAACCCAGCCCGGAGACCCCCTGGGGCCAAATCGGCTTCCGACCAAAAATATGCTCTTGCTGTGGAAAACCTATCCCAAGGGGTGGTAGCCAGCTACACAAAATGCCACACAACCAGGTGTAAGAAACAACATTGCCCAGGCATGGTCTAGGCCCCTCACCTCGTCCCTGTGCTTTGGGGAGCCGGAGGCACACCCGAGGCCCACGGCCCTGAGACCCGTTGGGCAAAAACCGGCTTCTCACGGTAACAATTATCCTGAGGTGCAGACCCTCTCACAAGTGGTTGTGGCAAGGGAAAGCAAATGCCATCCACTTCTCTGGAAGAAACCACAGTGCCCAGCCATGTGCTAAGCCCTCCCATCCTCACTGGGCTTCTGGCAGCAGGAGTGCAAAGAGAGGAGCACAGCACTGGGACCCGTTTGACAAAAACCGGCCTCCCCCGAGAAAGTGTTTCTCCACGTGGAGACATGCTCCCAAGTGCCTGTGGCAAGGTGAAGGAAAGGCCCTACACTGACCTGGAAGACACCACAGGGCCCAGGCACAGTCTGAGCCCTTCCCTCATCCCGGCACTTTTGCTAGCAGGAGTTCATCCCGAACGAACCCAGCCCAGAGACACCCTGGGGCCCAAACGGCTTCCGCCGAACAATATGCTCTTGCTGTGGAAAACCTATCCCAAGGGCTGGTAGCCAGGTACACAAAATACCACACATACAGGTGTAAGAAACAACATTGCCCAGGCATGGTCTAAGCCCCTCTGCTCGTCCCTGTGCTTTTGGGTTAGGGTTCGGGTTAGGTTAAGGGTTCCGGTTCGGGTTAGGGTTCGTTTAGGGTTTATTGTTAGGGTTAGGGTTCGGGTTCGGGTTCGGGTTAGGGTTCGGGTTAGGGTTTACGGTCAGGGTTAGGGTTAGGGTTCGATATCTGGTTTGGCTTCGGGTTCGGGTTCGTTTTCGGGTTGGGGTTAGTGTTCGGGTTCGGGTTCGGTTTCAGGTTCGGGTTAGCGTTCGGGTTCGGGTTAGGGTTAGGGTTCGGGTTCGTGTTCTTGTTCGGGTTCGGATTAGGGTTCAGGTTAGGGTTCGGGTTCGGTTTAGCTTTCGGGTTAGGGTTAGTGTTACGGTTCGTGTAGGGTTCGGGTTAGGGTTAGGGTTAGCGTTAGGGTTAGTGTTCGGGTTCAGGTTAGGGTTCGGGTTAGCTTTAGGGTTCGGGTTTGGGTTCGGGTTCGGGTTCGGGTTAGGTTTCGGGTAGGGTTAGGGTTCGGGTAGGGTTAGGGTTCGGGTTCAGGTTAGGGTTCGGGTTCTTGTTAGGGTTCGGGTTAGGGTTAGGGTTAGGGTTAGTGTTAGGGTTAGGGTTAGGATTAGGGTGAGGGTTCGGTTTAGGGTTCGGTTTCCAGTTAGGGATAGGGTTAGGGTTAGGGTTAGGGTTAGGTTAGGGTTCGGGTTCGGGTTAGGGTTCGGTTTCCAGTTAGGGATAGGGTTAGTGTTAGGGTTAGGTTTTGGTTAGGGTTCGGGTTCGGGTTCGGATTAGGGTTCTTGTTTGGGTTAGGGTTAGGGTTCGGGTTCGGGTTAGGGTTCGGGTTCGGGTTCGCGTTAGGGTTAAGGTTCGGGTTTGGGTTAGGGTTAGGGTAAGGTTTAGGTTTAGGGTTCGCCTTCGGTTTAGGGTTAGGGTTAGTGTTTGGGTTCGGGATAGGGTTCGGGTTAGGGTTCGGGTTAGGGTTAGGGTTAGGGTTCGGTTTAGGTTTCGGGTTAGTGTTCGGGTTCGGGTTAGGGTTCGGGTTCATTTTAGGGTTCGGGTTCAGGTTCGGGTTAGGGTTCTGGTTAGGGTTAGGGTTCGTGTTAGGGTTAGGGTTCGGATTCAGGTTAGGATTAGGGTTAGGGTAAGGGTTCGGGTTAGGATTCGGGTTAGGGATAGGGTTCGGGTTACGGTTAGGGTTTGGGTTAGGGTTCGGGTTCTGGTTCGGGTTAGGGTTTAGGGTTAGGGTTCGTGTTATGGTTAGGATTAGGGTTAGGGATTGGGTTAGGGTTCGGGTTAGGGTTCGGGTTAGGGTTAGGGTTAGGATTCCGGTTAGGTATAGGGTTAGGGTTAGGGTCGGGTTAGGGTTAGGTTTCGGGTTAGGGTTACGGTTAGGGTAAGGTTAGGGTTAGGGTTTGGTTAGGGTTCGGATTAGGGTGCGGGTTAGGGTTAGGGTTCGGGTTAGGGTTAGGGTTAGGGTTCGGGTTAGGGTTAGGGTTAGGGTTCGGGTTCGGGTTCGGGTCCAGGATAGGGTTATTGTTCGGGTTAGGGTTAGGGTTTGAGTTAGGGTTAGGGGTTAGGATTAGGGTTAGGGTTCGGGTTAGGGTGAAGTTTAGGGTTCGGTTTAGGGTTAGGGTTAGGGTTAGGGTTAGGGTTAGGTTAGGGTTAGGGTTAGGGTCAGGGTGAAGTTTAGGGTTCGGTTTAGGGTTCGGGTTCGATTTAGGGTTAGTGTTAGGGTTAGGGTTAGGATTAGGGTTCGGGGTAGGGTTCGGCCTCGGGTTAGGGTTAGGGTTAGCTTTAGGGTTAGAGTTCGCGTTAGGGTTTGGGTTAGGGTTCCTCTTAGGGTTCGGTTTAGGGTTAGGGTTAGAGTTAGGTTTGGTTAAGGGTTAGGGTTTGGATTCAGGTTCGGGTTCAGGTTAGGGTTAGGGTTTGGGTTCGGGTTAGGGTTACGGTTAGGGTTCGGGTTAGGGTTCAGGTTCGGGTTAGGGTTCGGGTTAATGTTAGGGTTCTGGTTCGGGTTTGGGTTATGGTTAGGGATCAGGTTAGGGTTAGGGTTAGGGTTAGTGGTTGGGTTTAGGGTTAGGGTTCGGGTTAGGGTCAGGGTAATGGTCAGGATCAGGGTCAGGGTGTGGATCAGGGTATAGGGTTTGGGTTCCAGTTAGGGTACGGGTCGGGTAAGAGACCACTGTGCCCAGGCACTGTGTGAGCCCTTCCCTCATCTCGGCGGTTTTGCCAGCAGGACTTCAACCCGAACGAACCCAGCCCGGAGACCCCCTGGGGCAAAAACTGCTTCCGACGAGCAATATGCTCTTACTGTGGAAACCTCTCCCAACTGGGGGTAGCCAAGTAAACAAAATGCCACTGTCCGAGGTGTAAGAGACAACGTTGCCCAGGCATGGTCTAAGCCCCTCACATCGTTCCTGTGCTTTTGGGAGCCGGAGGGACACCCGAGGCCCACGGCCCTGAGACCCGTTGGGCAATAAGCCGGCTTCCCATGGAAACAGCCATGTTCTAAGCCCTCCCATCATCACTGGGCTTCTGGCAGCAGGAGGGAAAAGAGAGGAGCACAGCACTGGGACCCGTTTGGAAAAAACCGGCTTCCCACGAAAAACTCTTTCTTCATGTGCAGACATTCTCCCAAGGGCCTGTGGCAAGGTGAAGGAAAGGCCCTACAGTGACCTGGAAGAGACCACAGGGCCCAGGCACAGTCTGAGCCCTTCCCTCATCCCGGCGGTTTTGCTAGCAGGAGTTCAACCCCAACGAACCCAGCCCGGAGCCCCCCTGGGGCCCAAATGGCTTCGGACCAAAAATATGCTCTTGCTGTGGAAAACCTATCTCAAGGGGTGGTAGCCAGCTACACAAAATGCCACACACCCAGGTGTAAGAAACAACATTGCCCAGGCATGGTCTAGGCCCCTCACCTCGTCCCTGTGCTTTGGAGAGCCGGAGGGACACCCGAGCCCCACGGCCCTGAGACCCGTTCGGCAAAAAGCCGGCTTCCCACGGAAACAGTTTTCCTGAGGTGCAGACCCTCTCACAAGTGGTTGTGGCAAGGGAAAGCAAATGCCATCCACTTCTCTGGAAGTAACCAGAGTGCCCAGCCATGTGCTAAGCCCTCCCATCCTCACTGGGCTTCTGGCAGCAGGAGTGCAAAGAGAGGAGCACAGCACTGGGACCCGATTGACATAAACCGGCCTCCCCCGAGAAAGTCTTTCTCCACGTGCAGACATGCTCCCAAGTGCCTCTGGCAAAGTGAAGGAAAGGGCCTACACTGACCTAGAAGAGACCACAGGGCCCAGGCACAGTCTGAGCTCTTCCCTCATCCCGGCGGTTTTGCTGGCAGGAGTTCAACCCCAACGAACCCAGCCCGGAGACCCCCTGGGGCCCAAATGGCTTCCGACGAACAATATGCTCTTGCTGTGGAAAACCTATCCTAAGGGGTGATAGCCAGCTACACAAAATGCCACACACCCAGGTGTAATAAACAACATTGCCCAGGCATGGTCTAGGCCCCTCACCTCGTCCATGTGCTTTGTAGAGCCGGAGGGACACCCGACGCCCACGGCCCTTAGACCCGTTGGGTAATAAGCCGGCTTCCCATGGAAACAGTTTTCCTGAGGTGCAGACCCTCTCACAAGTGGTTGTGGCAAGGGAAAGCAAATGCCATCCACTTCTCTGGAAGAAACCACAGTGCCCAACCATGTGCTAAGCCCTCCCATCCTCACTGGGCTTCTGGCAGCAGGAGTGAAAAGAGAGGAGCACAGCACTGGGACACGTTTGAGAAAAACCTGCCTCCCCCGAGAAAGTCTTTCTCCACGTGCAGACAGGCTCCAAAGTCCCTGTGGTAAGGTGAAGGAAAGGCCCTACACTGACCTGGAAGAGACCACAGGGCCCAAGCACAGACTGAGCCCTTCCCTCATCCCGGCGCTTTTGCTAGCAGGAGTTCAACCCCAACGAACCCAGCCCGGAGACCCCTGGGGCCCAACCGGCTTCCGACGAACAATAAGCTCTTGCTGTGGAAAACCTATCCCAAGGGGTGGTAGCCAGCTACACAAAATGCCACACACCCAGGTGTAAGAAACAACATTGCCCAGGCATGGTCTAGGCCCCTCACCTCGTCCCTGTGCTTTGGAGAGCCGGAGGGACACCCGAGGCCCACGGCCCTGAGACCCGTTCGGCAAAAAGCCGGCTTCCCACGGAAACAGTTTTCCTGAGGTGCAGACCCTCTCACAAGTGGTTGTGGCAAGGGAAAGCAAATGCCATCCACTTCTCTGGAAGTAACCAGAGTGCCCAGCCATGTGCTAAGCCCTCCCTTCCTCACTGGGCTTCTGGCAGCAGGAGTGCAAAGAGAGGAGCACAGCACTGGGACCCGATTGACATAAACCGGCCTCCCCCGAGAAAGTCTTTCTCCACGTGCAGACATGCTCCTAAGTGCCTCTGGCAAAGTGAAGGAAAGGGCCTACACTGACCTAGAAGAGACCACAGGGCCCAGGCACAGTCTGAGCTCTTCCCTCATCCCGGCGGTTTTGCTGGCAGGAGTTCAACCCCAACGAACCCAGCCCGGAGACCCCCTGGGGCCCAAATGGCTTCCGACGAACAATATGCTCTTGCTGTGGAAAACCTATCCCAAGGGGTGATAGCCAGCTACACAAAATGCCACACACCCAGGTGTAATAAACAACATTGCCCAGGCATGGTCTAGGCCCCTCACCTCGTCCATGTGCTTTGTAGAGCCGGAGGGACACCCGACGCCCACGGCCCTTAGACCCGTTGGGCAATAAGCCGGCTTCCCATGGAAACAGTTTTCCTGAGGTGCAGACCCTCTCACAAGTGGTTGTGGCAAGGGAAAGCAAATGCCATCCACTTCTCTGGAAGAAACCACAGTGCCCAACCATGTGCTAAGCCCTCCCATCCTCACTGGGCTTCTGGCAGCAGGAGTGAAAAGAGAGGAGCACAGCACTGGGACACGTTTGAGAAAAACCTGCCTCCCCCGAGAAAGTCTTTCTCCACGTGCAGACAGGCTCCAAAGTCCCTGTGGCAAGGTGAAGGAAAGGCCCTACACTGACCTGGAAGAGACCACAGGGCCCAGGCACAGTCTGAGCCCTTCCCTCATCCCCGCGGTTTTGCTAGCAGGAGTTCAACCCCAACGAACCCAGCCCGGAGACCCCCTGGGGCCAAAACGGCTTCCGACGAACACTATGCTCTTGCTGTGGAAAACCTATCCCAAGGGGTGGTAGCCAGCTACACAAAATGCCCAGACCCAGGTGTAAGAAACAACATTGCCCAGGC
Organism: Ursus arctos; assembly: GCF_023065955.2. NCBI lineage: Eukaryota > Metazoa > Chordata > Mammalia > Carnivora > Ursidae > Ursus > Ursus arctos. Next base: position 1,693,134 of record NW_026622763.1, on the reverse strand, counting down.
GTGGTCTAGGCCCCTCACCTCGTCCCTGTGGTTTGGGGAGCCGGAGGGACACCCGAGCCCCACGGCCCTGAGACCCGTTGGGCAAAAAGCCGGCATCCCACGGAAACAGTTTTCCTGAGGTGCAGACCCTCTCACAAGTGGTTGTGGCAAGGGAAAGCAAATGCCATCCACTTCTCTGGAAGAAACCACATTGCCCAGCCATGTGCTAAGCCCTCCCCTCCTCACTGGGCTTCTGGCAGCAGGAGTGAAAAGAGAGGAGCACAGCACTGGGACATGTTTGACAAAAACCGGCCTCCCCCGAGAAAGTCTTTCTCCACGTGCAGACATGCTCCCAAGTGCCTGTGGCAAGGTGAAGGAAAGGCCCTACGCTGACCTGGAAGAGACCACAGGGCCCAAGCACAGACTGAGCCCTTCCCTCATCCCGGCGGTTTTGCTAGCAGGAGTTCAACCCCAAGGAACACAGTCCAGAGACCCCCCTGGGGCCAAAATGGCTTCCGACGAACAATATGCTCTTGCTGTGGAAAACCTATCCCAAGTGGGGGTAGCCAGGTAAACAAAATGCCACACACCCAGGTGTAAGAAACAACATTGCCCAGTCATGGTCTAAGCCCCTCTACTCGTCCCTGTGCTTTTGGGTTAGGGCTCGGGTTAGGTTTAGGGTTCCGGTTCGGGTTAGGGTTCGGTTAGGGTTTATTGTTAGGGTTAGGGTTCGGGTTCGGGTTAGGGTTCGGGCTAGGGTTTACGGTCAGGGTTAGGGTTAGGGTTCGATATCTGGTTTGGCTTCGGGTTCGGGTTCGGGTTCGTTTTCGGGTTCGGGTTAGTGTTCGGGTTCGGGTTCATTTTCAGGTTAGGGTTAGCGTTCGGGTTCGGGTTAGTGTTCGGGTTCGGGTTCGGTTTCACATTAGGGTTAGCGTTCGGGTTCGGGTTAGGGTTAGGGTTCGGGTTCGTGTTCTTGTTCGGGTTCGGATTAGGGTTCAGGTTAGGGTTCGGGTTCGGTTTAGGGTTCGGGTTAGGGTTAGTGTTACGGTTCGTGTTAGGGTTCGGGTTAGGGTTAGGGTTAGCGTTAGGGTTAGGGTTCGGGTTCAGGTTAGGGTTCGGGTTAGGTTTAGGGTTCGGGTTTGGGTTCGGTTTCGGGTTCGGGTTAGGGTTCGGGTTAGGTTTAGGGTTCGGTTTCGGGTTAGGGTTAGGGGTAGGGTTCAGGTAACGGATAGGGTTAGGGTAAAGGTCGGGTTAGGGTTCGGGTTACGGTTTGGGTTAGGGTTAGGGTTCGGGTTCGGGTTAGGGTTCGGGTTAGGTTTCGGGTTAGGGTTAGGGTTCGGGTTAGGGTTAGGGTTCGGGTTCAGGTTAGGGTTCGGGTTAGGGTTAGGGTTAGGGTTAGGGTTAGGGTTAGGATTAGGGTTCAGTTTCGGGTTCGGGTTAGGGTTCGGGTTCGTGTTCGTGTTCGGGTTCGGATTAGGGTTCGGGTTCGGGTTAGCGTTAGGGTGTGGGTTCGGGTTAGGGTTCGGGTTAGGGTTATGTTCGGGTTAGGGTTACGGTTAGGGTTCGGGTTAGGGTTAGGTTTAGGGTTAGGGTTAGGGTTAGGATTCGGGTTAGGGTTAGGGTTAGGTTAGGGTTAGGTTAGGGTTAGCGTTAGGGTTAGGGTTAGGGTTAGGGTTCGGTTTCCAGTTAGGGATAGAGTTAGGGTTAGGGTCGGGTTAAGCTTAGGTTTCGGGTTAGGGTTAAGGTTAGGGTTAGGGTTCGGGTTGGGTTAGGGTTAGGGTTAGGGTTCGGGTTCGGGTTCGGTTTCGGGTTAGGGTTAGGGTTAGGGTTAGGGTTAGGCTTATGCTTAGGGTTTGGGTTAGGGTTCGGGTTCGGGTTAGGGTTCCAGTTAGGGTTAGGATTTGGGTTCTGGTTAGGTTTATGGTTAGGGTTAGGGTTAGGGTTAGGGTTAGGGTTAGGGATAGTGTAGGGTTCGGGTTAGGGTTCGGTTTCGGGTTAGGGTTAGGGTTAGGGTTAGGGTTAGGTTTCCGGTTACGGATAGGGTTAGGGTTCGGGTTGGTTAGGGTTTGGGTTAGGGTTAGGGTTAGGGTTAGGGTTAGGGGTAGGGTTAGGTTAGGTTTAGGGTTAGGTTCGAGTTAAGGTTCGGGTTAGAGTTCGGGTAGGGTTAGGGTTAGGGTTATGGTTCTGGTTACGGTTCGGGTTAGGGTTAGCGTTTCGGATATGGCTAGGGTTCAGTTTAGGATTAGGGTTCGGGTTAGGGTTATGGTTATGGATCAGGTTAGGTTTAGGGTTAGGGTTAGGCGTTGGGTTTAGGGTTAGGGTTCGGGTTAGGGTCAGTGTAATGGTCAGGATCAGGGTCAGGGTGTGGGTCAGGGTATAGGGTTTGGGTTCCAGTTATGGTACGGGTCGGGTAAGAGAACACTGTGCCCAGGCACCGTCTGAGCCCTTCCCTCATCTCGACGGTTTTGCCAGCAGGACTTCAACCCGAACGAACCCAGCCCGGAGACCCCCTGGGGCAAAAACTGCTTCCGACGAGCAATATGCTCTTACTGTGGAAACCTATCCCAAGCGGGGGTAGCCAAGTAAACAAAATGCCACACTCCCAAGTGTAAGAGACAATGTTGCCCAGGCATGGTCTAAGCCCCTCACATCGTTCCTGTGCTTTTGGGAGCCTGAGGGACACCCGAGGCCCACGGCCCTGAGACCCGTTGGGCAAAAATTAGCCTTCTAACGGAAACACTTTTCCTGAGGTGCGGACCCTATCACAAGTGGTTGTGACAAGGTAAAGCAAATGCCATCCACTTCTCTGGAAGAAACCACAGTGCCCAGCCATGTTCTAAGCCCTCCCATCATCACTGGGATTCTGGCAGCAAGAGGGAAAAGACAGGAGCACAGCACTGGGACCCGTTTGACAAAAACCGGCTTCCCACGAAAAGTCTTTCTTCATGTGCAGACATTCTCCCAAGTGCCTGTGGCAAGGTGAAGGAAATGCCATACACTGAAATGTAAGAGACCACAAGACCCAGGCACCGTCTGAGCGCTTCCCTCATCCCGGCAGTTTTGCCAGCAGGGGTTCAACCCGAAGGAACCCAGCCCGGAGACCCCCTGGGGCAAAAACAGCTTCGGATGAGCAATATGCTCTTGCTGTGGAAAACCTATCCCAAGGGGTGGTAGGCAGCTACACAAAATGCCACACACCCAGTTGTAAGAAACAACATTGCCCAAGCATGGTCTAGGGACCTCACCTCGTCCCTGTGCTTTGTGGAGCCGGAGGGACACCCGAGACCCACGGCCCTGAGACCCGTTGGGCAAAAAGCCGGCTTCCCACGGAAACAGTTTTCCTGAGGTGCAGACCCTCTCACAAGTGGTTGTGGCAAGGGAAAGCAAATGCCATCCACTTCTCTAGAAGTAACCAGAGTGCCCAGCCATGTGCTAAGCCCTCCCATCCTCACTGGGCTTCTGGCAGGAGGAGTGAAAAGAGAGGAGCACAGCACTGGGACCCGATTGAAAAACACCGGCCTCCCCCGAGAAAGTCTTTCTCCACGTGCAGACATGCTCCTAAGTGCCTCTGGCAAAGTGAAGGAAAGGGCCTACACTGACCTAGAAGAGACCACAGGGCCCAGGCACAGTCTGAGCTCTTCCTTCATCCCGGCGGTTTTGCTAGCAGGAGTTCAACCCCAACGAACCCAGCCGGGAGACCCCCTGGGGCCCAAATGGCTTCCGACGAACAATATGCTCTTGCTGTGGAAAACCTATCCCAAGGGGTGATAGCCAGCTACACAAAATGCCACACACCCAGGTGTAATAAACAACATTGCCCAGGCATGGTCTAAGCCCCTCACCTCGTCCATGTGCTTTGTGGAGCCGGAGGGACACCCAAGGCCCACGGCCCTGAGACCCGTTGGGCAATAAGCCGGCTTCCCATGGAAACAGTTTTCCTGAGGTGCAGACCCTCTCACAAGTGGTTGTGGCAAGGGAAAGCAAATGCCATCCACTTCTCTGGAAGAAACCACATTGCCCAGCCATGTGCTAAGCCCTCCCCTCCTCACTGGGCTTCTGGCAGCAGGAGTGAAAAGAGAGGAGCACAGCACTGGGACATGTTTGACAAAAACCGGCCTCCCCCGAGAAAGTCTTTCTCCACGTGCAGACAGGCTCCAAAGTCCCTGTGGCAAGGTGAAGGAAAGGCCCTACACTGACCTGGAAGAAACCACAGGGCCCAGGCACAGTCTGAGCCTTTCCCTCATCCCCGCGGTTTTGCTAGCAGGAGTTCAACCCCAACGAACCCAGCCCGGAGACCCCCTGGGGCCAAAACGTCTTCCGACGAACACTATGCTCTTGCTGTGGAAAACCTATCCCAAGGGGTGGTAGCCAGCTACACAAAATGCCCAGACCCAGGTGTAAGAAACAACATTGCCCAGGCGTGGTCTAGGCCCCTCACCTCGTCCCTGTGGTTTGGGGAGCCGGAGGGACACCCGAGCCCCACGGCCCTGAGACCCGTTGGGCAAAATGCCGGTATCCCACGGAAACAGTTTTCCTGAGGTGCAGACCCTCTCACAAGTGGTTGTGGCAAGGGAAAGCAAATGCCATCCACTTCTCTGGAAGAAACCACAGTGCCCAGCCATGTGCTAAGCCCTCCCATCCTCACTGGGCTTCTGGCAGCAGGAGTGAAAAGAGAGGAGCACAGCACTGGGACCCGTTTGACAAAAACCGGCCTCCCCCGAGAAAGTCTTTCTCCACGTGCAGACATGCTCCCAAGTGCCTCTGGCCAGGTGAAGGAAAGGCCCTACACTGACCTGGAAGAGACCACAGGGCCCAAGCACAGACTGAGGCCTTCCCTCATCCCGGCGGTTTTGCTAGCAGGAGTTCAACCCCAATGAATCCAGCCCGGAGACCCCTGTGGCCCAACCGGCTTCCGACGAACAATATGCTCTTGCTGTGGAAAACCTATCCCAAGGGTAGGTAGCCAGCTACACAAAATGCCCAGACCAGGTGTAAGAAACAACATTGCCCAGGCATGGTCTAGGCCCCTCACCTCGTCCCTGTACTTTGTGGAGCCGGAGGGACACCCGAGGCCCACGGCCCTGAGACCCGTTGGGCAAAAAGCCAGCTTCCCACGGAAACAGTTTTCCTGAGGTGCAGACCCTCTCACAAGCGGTTGTGGCAAGGGAAAGCAAATGCCATCCACTTCTCTGGAAGAAACCACAGTGCCCAGCCATGTGCTAAGCCCTCCCCTCCTCACTGGGCTTCTGGCAGCAGGAGTGCAAAGAGAGGAGCACAGCACTGGGACCCGTTTGACAAAAACCGGCCTCTCCCTATAAAGTCTTTCTCCACGTGCAGACATGCTCCCAACTGCCTGTGGAAAGGTGAAGGAAAGGCCCTACACTGACCTGGAAGAGACCACAGGGCCCAGGCACAGTCTGAGCCCTTCCCTCATCCCGGCGGTTTTGCTAGCAGGAGTTCAACCCCAAGGAACACAGTCCAGAGACCCCCCTGGGGCCAAAATGGCTTCCGACGAACAATATGCTCTTGCTGTGGAAAACCTATCCCAAGTGGGGGTAGCCAGGTAAACAAAATGCCACACACCCAGGTGTAAGAAACAACATTGCCCAGTCATGGTCTAAGCCCCTCTACTCGTCCCTGTGCTTTTGGGTTAGGCTTCGGGTTAGGTTTAGGGTTCCGGTTCGGGTTAGGGTTTCGTTAGGGTTTATTGTTAGGGTTAGGGTTCGGGTTCGGGTTAGGGTTCTGGTTCGGGTAGGGTTACGGTTAGGGTTAGGGTTAGGGTTAGGGTTAGGGTTAGGGTTAGGGTTAGGGTTCTGGTTAAGGTTCGGGTTAGGGTTAGGGTTTCGGTTATGGCTAGGGTTCAGTTTAGGATTCGGGTTCGGGTTAGGGTTATGGTTAGGGATCAGGTTAGGATTAGGGTTAGGGTTAGGGGTTAGGTTTAGGTTTAGGGTTCGGGTTAGGGTCAGGGTTAGGGTTAGGGTTAGGGTTAGGTTAGGTTTAGGTTTAGGGTTAGGGTTAGGGTTAGGTTAGGGTTAGGGTTAGTGTTAGGGTTAGGGTTAGAGTTAGGGTAGGGTTAGGGTTAGGGTTAGGGTTAGGGTTAGGGTTCGGGTTAGGGTTAGGGATAGGTTTCGGGTTAGGGTTAGGGTTAGGGGTAGCATTAGGGTTAGGGTTCGTGTTAGGGTTAAGGTTAGCGTTAGGGTTAGGATTCGGGTTCGGGTTAGGGTTCGGTTTAGGTTTAGGGTTTGGGTTCGGGTTAGGGTTCGGGTTCGGGTTAGGGTTCGGGTTTGGGTTAGGGTTAGGTTTCGGGTTCGTGTTAGGGTTAGGGTTAGGGTTACGGTTATGGTTAGGGTTAGGGTTAGGTTTCGGGTTAGGGTTAGTGTGCTGGTTCGGTTTTGGGTTAGGGTTCGGATTCGGGTAACGTTTGGGTTAGGGTTAGGGTTAGGGTTAGGGTTAGGGTTCGGCTTAGGGTTAGGGTTCGGGTTAGGGTTAGGGTTCGGGTTCGGGTTCGGGTTCAGGTTAGAGATAGGGTTAGAGTTAGGGTTCGGGTTAGGGTTAGGGTTAGGGTTCGGGTTAGGGTTGGGTTCGGGTTAGGGTTAGGGTTAAGGTTAGGGTTCGGGTTAGGGTTCGGGTTAGGGGTTAGGGTTAGGATTCGTATTAGGGTTAGGGTTAGGGTTAGGGTTAGGGTTCGGGTTAGGGTTCGGGTTAGGGTTAAGGTTAGGGTTAAGGTTAGGTTTCCGGTTAGGGTTAGGGTTAGGGTTAGGGTCGGGTTAGGGTTAGGTTTCGGGTTAGGGTTACGGTTAGGGTTAGGGTTCGGGGTGGGTTAGGGTTAGGGTTAGGGTTAGGTTAGGGTTCGGGTCCGGGTTCGGATTAGGGGTTTTGTTCGGGTTAGTGATAGGGTTCGGGTTCGGGTTCGGGTTCGGGTTAAGGTTCGGGTTAGGGTTAGGGTTAGGGTTCGGGTTAGGGTTCGGGTTCGGGTTATGGTTAGGGTTAAGTTTCGGGTTAGGGTTCGGTTTCCAGTTAGGGATAAGGTTGGGGTTAGGGTCGGGTTCAGGTTAGGTTTAGGGTTAGGGTTACAGTTAGGGTTAGGGTTCGGGTTGGGTGAGGGTTAGGGTTAGGGTTAGGTTTACAGTTCGGGTTAGGGTTAGGGTTAGGGTTAGGGTTAGGTTTCCGGTTAGCGATAGGTTTAGGGTTAGGGTCGGGTTAGGGTTAGGTTTCGGGTTAGGGTTACGGTTAGGGTTCGGGTTCGGGTTCGGGTTCGGGTTAGGGTTAGGGTTAGGGTTCAGGTTAGGGATAGGGTTAGGGTAAGGGTCGGGTTAGGGTTAGGGTTAGGGTTAGGGTTCGGGTTCGGTTTCGGGTTCGGGTTAGGGTATGGTAAGGTTTCAGGTTAGGGTTAGGGTTAGGGTTAGGGTTAGGGTTAGGGTTCGGGTTAGGGTTAGGGTTAGGGTTAGGGTTAGGGTTAGGGTTAGGTTTCGGGTTAGGGTTAGTGTGCTGGTTCGGTTTTGGGTTAGGGTTAGGGTTCAGTTTCGGGTTCATGTTTGGGTTAGGGTATGGTAAGGTTTCAGGTTAGGGTTAGGGTTAGGGTTAGGGTTCGGGTTAGGGTTCGGTTAGGGTTATGGTTCCTCTTAGGGTTGGGGTTAGGGTTGGGGTTAGGGTTAGGTTTCAGGTTAGGGATAGGTTTATGGTTAGGGTCGGGTTAGGGTTAGTGTTCGGGTTAGGGTTACGGTTAGGTTTACGGTTCGGGTTTGGGTTAGGGTTAGGGTTAGGGTTAGGGTTCAGGTTACGGATAGGGTTAGGGTTAGGTTTCGGGTTCGTGTTCGTGTTCGGGTTCGGTTAGGTTTAGGGTTAGCGTAAGGGTTAGGCTTAGGGTTTGCGTTAGGGTTCGGGTTCGGGTTAGTGTTCGGGTTAGGGTTAGGGTTAGGGTTAGGATTTGGGTTCGGGTTAGGGTTAGGGTTAGGGTTCAGTTTCGGGTTCATGTTCGGGTTAGGGTATGGTAAGCTTTCAGGTTAGGGTTAGGGTTAGGGTTCAGGTTAGGTTTCCGGTTAGGGTTATGGTTCTTCTTAGGGTTGGGGTTAGGGTTGGGGTTAGGGTTAGGGTTACGGTTAGAGTAAGGGTTACGGTTCGGGTTCGTGTTAGGGTACGGGTTAGGGTTAGGGTTCAGGTTAGGGATAGGCTTAGGGTTAGGGTCGGGTTAGGGTTAGGGTTCGGGTTAGGGTTATTGTTAGGGTTAGGTTTCGGGTTAGGGCTTGGTTTTGGGTTCGGGTTAGGGTTAGTGTTAGGGTTAGGGTTAGGGTTAGGGTTAGGGTTTGGGTTAGGGTTCCTCTTAGGGTTCGGTTTAGGTTTAGGTTTAGGGTTAGTGGTAGGGTTAGGGTTTGGGTAAGGGTCGGGTTAGGGTTATGGTTAGGGTTAGGGTTAGGGTTCGGGTTTGGTTTAGGTTTCGGGTTACGGTTAGGGTTCAGTTTCGGGTTCGGTTTCGGGTTCAGGTTCGGGTTCGGATTAGGGTTAGGGTTAGGGTTAGAGTTCGGGTTAGGGTTAGGGTTAGGGTTAGGGTTAGGGTTTGGGTAAGAGTCGGGTTAGGGTTAGGGTTCGGGTTCGGTTTAGGGTTCGGGTTAGGGTTAGGGTTCGGGTTCGGTTTGGGTTAGGGTTCGGGTGACGTTTAGGGCTAGGGTTACGATTAGGTTTCGGGTTACGGTTAGGGTTCAGTTTCGGGTTCGGTTTCGGGTTCAGGTTCGGGTTCAGATTAGGGTTAGGGTTAGGGTTAGAGTTCGGGTTAGGGTTAGGGTTAGGGTTAGAGTTCGGGTTAGGTTTACGGTTAGGGTTAGTGTTACGATTCGGGTTCAGGGTCGGGTTAGGGTTAGGATTAGGTTTCAGGTTAGTGATAGGGTTAGGGTTAGGGTTAGGGTTAAGGGTTAGGGTTAGGTTTAGGGTTAGGTTTAGGGTTAGGTTTCGGCTTAGGGTTACTGTGCTGGTTTGGTTTTGGGTTAGGGTTCGGATTCGGGTAACATTAGGGTTAGTGTTTGGCTTCAGGTTCGGGTTCCGGTTAGTGTTAGGGTTAGGGCTAGAGTTCGGGTTAGTGTTTTGGTTACGGTTAGGGTTTGGATTCGGGTTCGGGTTCGGGTTAGGGTTACGGTTAGGGTTAGGGTTCGGGTTAGGGTTAGGGTTCGGGTTCGGGTTGTGGTTAGGCTTAGGGTTAGGGTTACGGTTAGGGTTAGTGTTACGATTCGGGTTCAGGGTCGGGTTAGGGTTAGGATTAGGTTGCAGGTTAGTGATAGGGTAAGGGTTAGAGTCGGATTAGGGTTAGTGTTCGGGTTAGGGTTCGGGTTAGGGTTAGGGTTAGGGTTCGGGTTAGGGTTAGGGTTAGGTTAGGGTTAGGGTTCGGGTTCGAGTTAGGTTTCGGGTTTGGGTTAGGGTTAGGTTTCGGGTTCGTGTTAGGGTTAGGGTTAGGGTTAGGGTTCCGGTTATGGTTAGGGTTAGGGTTAGGTTTCGGGTTAGGGTTAGTGTGCTGGTTCGGTTTTGGGTTAGGGTTTGGATTCGGGTAACGTTTGGGTTAGGGTTAGTGTTTGGCTTCGGGTTTGGGTTAGGTTTATGGTTAGGGTTCGGGTTAGGGTTAGGGTTAGGGTTCAGGTTCAGGTTCCGGTTAGGGTTCGTGTTCGGGTTATGGTTAGTGTTAGGTGTAGGGTTCGGGTTCAGGTTCGGGTTTGGGTTAGGTTTCGGGTTCGGGTTAGGGTTCGGGTTAGGGTTAGGGTCGGGTTCTGGTTGGGGCTCGGGTTTGGGTTCGGGTTAGGTTTAGGGTTAGGGTTAGGGTTTGGTTTAGGGTTAGGTTTCGGGTAGGGTTAGGGTTAGGGTTCGGGTTCGGGTTAGGCTGAGTATTAGGGTTAGGGTTAGGGTTAGGGTTAGGGTTCGGTTTCGGGTTAGGATCAGGGTTCGGGTGAGGGTTCGGTTTAGGGCTAGGGTTCGGGTTAGTGTTAGGGTTCGGATTAGTCTTAGGGTTAGGTTTAGGGTTCTGGTAGGGTTAGGGTTAGGGTTAGGTTTAGAGGTTCGGGTTCGGTGTTCGGGTTAGGTTTCGGGTTCAAGTTCGGGTCAGGGTTAGTGTTCGGGTTCGGGTCAGGTTTCGGGTTAGGGTTAGGGTTAGGGTTATGGTTCGCGTTTGGGTTATGGATCGGGTTCGGGTTCGTTTTCGGTTAGGGTTAGGGTTAGAATTTGGGTTCGGGTTAGGGTTCGGGTTAGGGTTAGGTTTAGGGTTATGGTGAGGGTTAGGGGTTCGGGTTTGGGGTCGGGTTAGGGGTTCGCGTTCGGGTTCGAGTTCAAGTTCGTATCACGGTTAGTGTTCGGGTTCGGATCAGGGTTCGGGTTAGGCTTAGGGCCAGGTTTAGGTTTCGGGTTCAGGTTCATGTTAAGGTTAGTGTTCGGGTGAGGGTTAGGGTTAGATTTCAGGTTAGGGTTAGGATTAGGGTTTGGGTTAGGATTAGGGCTAGGTTTCTGTTTAGGGTTCTGGTTCGGGTAGGGTTACGGTTAGGGTTCGGGTTCAGGTTCGTGTTAGGCTGAGGGTTAGGGTTAGGGTTCGGGTTACGGTTCGGGATAGGGTTCGAGTAAGGGTTAGGGTAATGGTTAGGATTAGGTTAGGTTTAGGGTTACATTCGAGTTAGGGTTCGGGTTAGAGTTCGGGTAGGGTTAGGGTTAGGGTTAGGGTTCTGGTTAAGGTTCGGGTTAGGGTTAGGGTTTCGGTTATGGCTAGGGTTCAGTTTAGGATTCGGGTTCGGGTTCGGGTTAGGGTTATGGTTAGGGATCAGGTTAGGATTAGGGTTAGGGTTAGGGGTTAGGTTTAGGTTTAGGGTTCGGGTTAGGGTCAGGGTTAGGGTTAGGGTTAGGTTAGGTTTAGGTTTAGGGTTAGGGTTAGGGTTAGGTTAGGGTTAGGGTTAGTGTTAGGGTTAGGGTTAGAGTTAGGGTAGGGTTAGGGTTAGGGTTAGGGTTAGGGTTAGGGTTCGGGTTAGGGTTAGGGATAGGTTTCGGGTTAGGGTTAGGGTTAGGGGTAGCATTAGGGTTAGGGTTCGTGTTAGGGTTAAGGTTAGCGTTAGGGTTAGGTCGGGTTCGGGTTAGGGTTTGGTTTAGGTTTAGGGTTTGGGTTCGGGTTAGGGTCGGGTTCGGGTGAGGGTTCGGGTTTTGGTTAGGGTTAGGTTTCGGGTTCGTGTTAGGGTTAGGGTTAGGGTTAGGGTTCCGGTTATGGTTAGGGTTAGGGTTAGGTTTCGGGTTAGGGTTAGTGTGCTGGTTCGGTTTTGGGTTAGGGTTCGGATTCGGGTAACGTTTGGGTTAGGGTTAGGGTTAGGGTTAGGGTTAGGGTTCGGCTTAGGGTTAGGGTTCGGGTTAGGGTTAGGGTTCAGGTTCGGGTTAGGGTTTGGGTTCAGGTTAGGGTTCGGGTTAGGGTTAGGGTTCGGGTTCGGGTTCGGGTTCAGGTTAGAGATAGGGTTAGAGTTAGGGTTCGGGTTAGGGTTAGGGTTAGGGTTCGGGTTAGGGTCGGGTTCGGGTTAGGGTTAGGGTTAAGGTTAGGGTTCGGGTTAGGGTTCGGGTTAGGGGTTAGGGTTAGGATTCGTATTAGGGTTAGGGTTAGGGTTAGGGTTAGGGTTCGGGTTAGGGTTCGGGTTAGGGTTAAGGTTAGGGTTAAGGTTAGGTTTCCGGTTAGGGTTAGGGTTAGGGTTAGGGTCGGGTTAGGGTTAGGTTTCGGGTTAGGGTTACGGTTAGGGTTAGGGTTCGGGGTGGGTTAGGGTTAGGGTTAGGGTTAGGTTAGGGTTCGGGTCCGGGTTCGGATTAGGGGTTTTGTTCGGGTTAGTGATAGGGTTCGGGTTCGGGTTCGGGTTCGGGTTAAGGTTCGGGTTAGGGTTAGGGTTAGGGTTCGGGTTAGGGTTCTGGTTCGGGTTATGGTTAGGGTTAAGTTTCGGGTTAGGGTTCGGTTTCCAGTTAGGGATAAGGTTGGGGTTAGGGTCGGGTTCAGGTTAGGTTTAGGGTTAGGGTTACAGTTAGGGTTAGGGTTCGGGTTGGGTGAGGGTTAGGGTTAGGGTTAGGTTTACACTTCGGGTTAGGGTTAGGGTTAGGGTTAGGGTTAGGTTTCCGGTTAGCGATAGGTTTAGGGTTAGGGTCGGGTTAGGGTTAGGTTTCGGGTTAGGGTTACGGTTAGGGTTCGGGTTCGGGTTCGGGTTAGGGTTAGGGTTAGGGTTAGGGTTCAGGTTAGGGATAGGGTTAGGGTAAGGGTCGGGTTAGGGTTAGGGTTAGGGTTAGGGTTCGGGTTCGGTTTCGGGTTCGGGTTCGGGTTCGGGTTAGGGTTAGGGGTAGGCTTAGGGTTTGGGTTAGGGTTCGGGTTCAGGTTAGTGTTCGGTTTAGGATTAGGATTTGGGTTCGGGTTAGGGTTAGGGTTCAGTTTCGGGTTCATGTTCGGGTTAGGGTATGGTAAGGTTTCAGGTTAGGGTTAGGGTTAGGGTTAGGGTTCGGGTTAGGGTTCGGTTAGGGTTATGGTTCCTCTTAGGGTTGGGGTTAGGGTTGGGGTTAGGGTTAGGTTTCAGGTTAGGGATAGTTTTATGGTTAGGGTCGGGTTAGGGTTAGTGTTCGGGTTAGGGTTACGGTTATGGTTAGGGTTAGGGTTAGGTTTCGGGTTAGGGTTAGTGTGCTGGTTCGGTTTTGGGTTAGGGTTCGGATTCGGGTAACGTTTGGGTTAGGGTTAGGGTTAGGGTTAGGGTTCGGTTTAGCGTTAGGGTTCGGGTTAGGGTTAGGGTTCGGGTTCGGGTTAGGGCTTGGGTTCAGGTTAGGGTTCGGGTTAGGGTTAGGGTTCGGGTTCGGGTTCAGGTTAGAGATAGGATTAGGGTTAGGGTTCGGGTTAGGGTTAGGGTTAGGGTTAGGGTTCGGGTTAGGGTCGGGTTCGGGTTAGGGTTAGGGTTAAGGTTAGGGTTCGGGTTAGGTTTCGGGTTAGAGGTTAGGGTTAGGATTCGTGTTAGGGTTAGGGTTAGGGTTAGGGTTAGGGTTCGGGTTAGGGTTCGGGTTAGGGTTAGGTTTCGGGTTAGGGTTACGGTTAGGGTTAGGGTTCGGGGTGGGTTAGGGTTAGGGTTAGGGTTAGGATTCGTGTTCGGTTTCGGGTTCAGGTTAGGGTTAGAGTTAGGGTTAGGTTTAGGTTTCGGGTTAGGGTTAGGGTTAGGGTTAGGGTTCGGGTTAGGGTTAGGGTTACGGTTAGGGTTAGTGTTACGATTCGGGTTCAGGGTCGGGTTAGGGTTAGGATTAGGTTTCAGGTTAGTGATAGGGTTAGGGTTAGGGTTAGGGTTAAGGGTTAGGGTTAGGTTTAGGGTTAGGTTTAGGGTTAGGTTTCGGCTTAGGGTTAGTGTGCTGGTTTGGTTTTGGGTTAGGGTTCGGATTCGGGTAACATTAGGGTTAGTGTTTGGCTTCAGGTTCGGGTTCCGGTTAGGGTTAGGGTTAGGGCTAGAGTTCGGGTTAGTGTTTTGGTTACGCTTAGGGTTTGGATTCGGGTTCGGGTTCGGGTTAGGGTTACGGTTAGGGTTAGGGTTCGGGTTAGGGTTAGGGTTCGGGTTCGGGTTATGGTTAGGCTTAGGGTTAGGGTTACGGTTAGGGTTAGTGTTACGATTCGGGTTCAGGGTCGGGTTAGGGTTAGGATTAGGTTTCAGGTTAGTGATAGGGTTAGGGTTAGGGTCGGATTAGGGTTAGTGTTCGGGTTAGGGTTCGGGTTAGGGTTAGGGTTAGGGTTCGGGTTCGAGTTAGGTTTCGGGTTTGGGTTAGGGTTAGGTTTCGGGTTCGTGTTAGGGTTAGGGTAAGGGTTCCGGTTATGGTTAGGGTTAGGGTTCGGTTTCGGGTTAGGGTTAGTGTGCTGGTTCGGTTTTGGGTTAGGGTTCGGATTCGGGTAACGTTTGGGTTAGGGTTAGTGTTTGGCTTCGGGTTAGGGTTAGGGTTAGGGTTAGGGTCGGGTTCGGTTTATGGTTAGGCTTAGGGTTAGGGTTACGGTTAGGGTTAGTGTTACGATTCGGGTTAGGGTTAGGGTTAGGGTTATGGTTCGCGTTTGGGTTATGGATCGGGTTCGGGTTCGTTTTCGGTTAGGGTTAGGGTTAGAATTTGGGTTCGGGTTAGGGTTCGGGTTAGGGTTAGGTTTAGGGTTATGGTGAGGGTTAGGGGTTCGGGTTTGGGGTCGGGTTAGGGGTTCGCGTTCGGGTTCGAGTTCAAGTTCGTATCACGGTTAGTGTTCGGGTTCGGGTCAGGGTTCGGGTTAGGCTTAGGGTCAGGTTTAGGTTTCGGGTTCAGGTTCATGTTAAGGTTAGTGTTCGGGTGAGGGTTAGGGTTAGATTTCGGGTTAGGGTTAGGATTAGGGTTTGGGTTAGGATTAGGGCTAGGTTTCTGTTTAGGGTTCTGGTTCGGGTAGGGTTACGGTTAGGGTTCGGGTTCAGGTTCGTGTTAGGCTGAGGGTTAGGGTTAGGGTTAGGGTTCGGGTTACGGTTCGGGATAGGGTTCGAGTAAGGGTTAGGGTAATGGTTAGGATTAGGTTAGGTTTAGGGTTACATTCGAGTTAGGGTTCGGGTTAGAGTTCGGTTAGGTTAGGGTTAGGGTTAGGGTTCTGGTTAAGGTTCGGGTTAGGGTTAGGGTTTCGGTTATGGCTAGGGTTCAGTTTAGGATTCGGGTTCGGGTTAGGGTTATGGTTAGGGATCAGGTTAGGATTAGGGTTAGGGTTAGGAGTTAGGTTTAGGTTTAGGGTTCGGGTTAGGGTCAGGGTTAGGGTTAGGGTTAGGGTTAGGTTAGGTTTAGGTTTAGGGTTAGGGTTAGGGTTAGGTTAGGGTTAGGGTTAGTGTTAGGGTTAGGGTTAGAGTTAGGGTAGGGTTAGGGTTAGGGTTAGGGTTAGGGTTAGGGTTCGGGTTAGGGTTAGGGATAGGTTTCGGGTTAGGGTTAGGGGTAGCATTAGGGTTAGGGTTCGTGTTAGGGTTAAGGTTAGCGTTAGGGTTAGGATTCGGGTTCGGGTTAGGGTTCGGTTTAGGTTTAGGGTTTGGGTTCGGGTTAGGGTTCGGGTTCGGGTTAGGGTTCGGGTTTGGGTTAGGGTTAGGTTTCGGGTTCGTGTTAGGGTTAGGGTTAGGGTTAGGGTTCCGGTTATGGTTAGGGTTAGGGTTAGGTTTCGGGTTAGGGTTAGTGTGCTGGTTCGGTTTTGGGTTAGGGTTCGGATTCGGGTAACGTTTGGGTTAGGGTTAGGGTTAGGGTTAGGGTTAGGGTTCGGCTTAGGGTTAGGGTTCGGGTTAGGGTTAGGGTTCGGGTTCGGGTTAGGGTTTGGGTTCAGGTTAGGGTTCGGGTTAGGGTTAGGGTTCGGGTTCGGGTTCGGGTTCAGGTTAGAGATAGGGTTAGAGTTAGGGTTCGGGTTAGGGTTAGGGTTAGGGTTAGGGTTCGGGTTAGGGTCGGGTTCGGGTTAGGGTTAGGGTTAAGGTTAGGGTTCGGGTTAGGGTTCGGGTTAGGGGTTAGGGTTAGGATTCGTATTAGGGTTAGGGTTAGGGTTAGGGTTCGGGTTAGGGTTCGGGTTAGGGTTAAGGTTAGGGTTAAGGTTAGGTTTCCGGTTAGGGTTAGGGTTAGGGTTAGGGTCGGGTTAGGGTTAGGTTTCGGGTTAGGGTTACGGTTAGGGTTAGGGTTCGGGGTGGGTTAGGGTTAGGGTTAGGGTTAGGTTAGGGTTCGGGTCCGGGTTCGGATTAGGGGTTTTGTTCGGGTTAGTGATAGAGTTCGGGTTCGGGTTCGGGTTCGGGTTAAGGTTCGGGTTAGGGTTAGGGTTAGGGTTCGGGTTCGGGTTATGGTTAGGCTTAAGTTTCGGGTTAGGGTTCGGTTTCCAGTTAGGGATAAGGTTGGGGTTAGGGTCGGGTTCAGGTTAGGTTTAGGGTTAGGGTTACAGTTAGGGTTAGGGTTCGGGTTGGGTGAGGGTTAGGGTTAGGGTTAGGTTTACAGTTCGGGTTAGGGTTAGGGTTAGGGTTAGGGTTAGGTTTCCGGTTAGCGATAGGTTTAGGGTTAGGGTCGGGTTAGGGTTAGGTTTCGGGTTAGGGTTACGGTTAGGGTTCGGGTTCGGGTTCAGGTTCGGGTTAGGGTTAGGGTTCAGGTTAGGGATAGGGTTAGGGTAAGGGTCGGGTTAGGGTTAGGGTTAGGGTTAGGGTTCGGGTTCGGTTTCGGGTTCGGGTTCGGGTTCGGGTTAGGGTTAGGGTTAGGCTTAGGGTTTGGGTTAGGGTTCGGGTTCAGGTTAGTGTTCGGTTTAGGATTAGGATTTGGGTTCGGGTTAGGGTTAGGGTTCAGTTTCGGGTTCATGTTCGGGTTAGGGTATGGTAAGGTTTCAGGTTAGGGTTAGGGTTAGGGTTAGGGTTCGGGTTAGGGTTCGGTTAGGGTTATGGTTCCTCTTAGGGTTGGGGTTAGGGTTAGGTTTCAGGTTAGGGATAGGTTTATGGTTAGGGTCGGGTTAGGGTTAGTGTTCGGGTTAGGGTTACGGTTAGGTTTACGGTTCGGGTTTGGGTTAGGGTTAGGGTTAGGGTTAGGGTTCAGGTTACGGATAGGGTTAGGGTTAGGGTTCGGGTTCGTGTTCGGGTTCGGGTTCGGTTAGGGTTAGTGTTAGCGTAAGGGTTAGGCTTAGGGTTTGCGTTAGGGTTCGGGTTCGGGTTAGTGTTCGGGTTAGGGTTAGGGTTAGGGTTAGGATTTGGGTTCGGGTTAGGGTTAGGGTTAGGGTTCAGTTTCGGGTTCATGTTCGGGTTAGGGTATGGTAAGCTTTCAGGTTAGGGTTAGGGTTAGGGTTCAGGTTAGGTTTCCGGTTAGGGTTATGGTTCTTCTTAGGGTTGGGGTTAGGGTTGGGGTTAGGGTTAGGGTTACGGTTAGAGTAAGGGTTACGGTTCGGGTTCGTGTTAGGGTACGGGTTAGGGTTAGGGTTCAGGTTAGGGATAGGCTTAGGGTTAGGGTCGGGTTAGGGTTAGGGTTCGGGTTAGGGTTATTGTTAGGGTTAGGTTTCAGGTTAGGGCTTGGTTTTGGGTTCGGGTTAGGGTTAGTGTTAGGGTTAGGGTTAGGGTTAGGGTTAGGGTTAGGGTTTGGGTTAGGGTTCCTCTTAGGGTTCGGTTTAGGTTTATGGTTAGGGTTAGTGGTAGGGTTAGGGTTTGGGTAAGGGTCTGGTTAGGGTTATGGTTAGGGTTAGGGTTAGGGTTCGGGTTTGGTTTAGGTTTCGGGTTACGGTTAGGGTTCAGTTTCGGGTTCGGTTTCGGGTTCAGGTTCGGGTTCGGATTAGGGTTAGGGTTAGGGTTAGAGTTCGGGTTAGGGTTAGGGTTAGGGTTAGGGTTAGGGTTTGGGTAAGAGTCGGGTTAGGGTTAGGGTTCGGGTTCGGTTTAGGGTTCGGGTTAGGGTTAGGGTTCGGGTTCGGTTTGGGTTAGGGTTCGGGTGACGTTTAGGGCTAGGATTACGATTAGGTTTCGGGTTACGGTTAGGGTTCAGTTTCGGGTTCGGTTTCGGGTTCAGGTTCGGGTTCGGATTAGGGTTAGGGTTAGGGTTAGAGTTCGGGTTAGGGTTAGGGTTAGGGTTAGGGTTAGAGTTCGGGTTAGGTTTACGGTTAGGGTTAGTGTTACGATTCGGGTTCAGGGTCGGGTTAGGGTTAGGATTAGGTTTCAGGTTAGTGATAGGGTTAGGGTTAGGGTTAGGGTTAAGGGTTAGGGTTAGGTTTAGGGTTAGGTTTAGGGTTAGGTTTCGGCTTAGGGTTAATGTGCTGGTTTGGTTTTGGGTTAGGGTTCGGATTCGGGTAACATTAGGGTTAGTGTTTGGCTTCAGGTTCGGGTTCCGGTTAGTGTTAGGGTTAGGGCTAGAGTTCGGGTTAGTGTTTTGGTTACGGTTAGGGTTTGGATTCGGGTTCGGGTTCGGGTTAGGGTTAGGTTAGGGTTAGGGTTCGGGTTCGAGTTAGGTTTCGGGTTTGGGTTAGGGTTAGGTTTCGGGTTCGTGTTAGGGTTAGGGGTTAGGGTTCCGGTTATGGTTAGGGTTAGGGTTAGGTTTCGGGTTAGGGTTAGTGTGCTGGTTCGGTTTTGGGTTAGGGTTCGGATTTGGGTAACGTTTGGGTTAGGGTTAGTGTTTGGCTTCGGGTTTGGGTTAGGTTTATGGTTAGGGTTCGGGTTAGGGTTAGGGTTAGGGTTCAGGTTCAGGTTCCGGTTAGGGTTCGTGTTCGGGTTATGGTTAGTGTTAGGTGTAGGGTTCGGGTTCAGGTTCGGGTTTGGGTTAGGTTTCGGGTTCGGGTTAGGGTTCGGGTTAGGGTTAGGGTCGGGTTCTGGTTGGGGCTCGGGTTTGGGTTCGGGTTAGGTTTAGGGTTAGGGTTAGGGTTTGGTTTAGGGTTAGGTTTCGGGTAGGGTTAGGGTTAGGGTTCGGGTTCGGGTTAGGCTGAGTATTAGGGTTAGGGTTAGGGTTAGGGTTAGGGTTCGGTTTCGGGTTAGGATCAGGGTTCGGGTGAGGGTTCGGTTTAGGGCTAGGGTTCGGGTTAGTGTTAGGGTTCGGGTTAGTCTTAGGGTTAGGTTTAGGGTTCTGGTAGGGTTAGGGTTAGGGTTAGGTTTAGAGGTTCGGGTTCGGTGTTCGGGTTAGGTTTCGGGTTCAAGTTCGGGTCAGGGTTAGTGTTCGGGTTCGGGTCAGGTTTCGGGTTAGGGTTAGGGTTAGGGTTATGGTTCGCGTTTGGGTTATGGATCGGGTTCGGGTTCGTTTTCGGTTAGGGTTAGGGTTAGAATTTGGGTTCGGGTTAGGGTTCGGGTTAGGGTTAGGTTTAGGGTTATGGTGAGGGTTAGGGGTTCGGGTTTGGGGTCGGGTTAGGGGTTCGCGTTCGGGTTCGAGTTCAAGTTCGTATCACGGTTAGTGTTCGGGTTCGGGTCAGGGTTCGGGTTAGGCTTAGGGTCAGGTTTAGGTTTCGGGTTCAGGTTCATGTTAAGGTTAGTGTTCGGGTGAGGGTTAGGGTTAGATTTCGGGTTAGGGTTAGGATTAGGGTTTGGGTTAGGATTAGGGCTAGGTTTCTGTTTAGGGTTCTGGTTCGGGTAGGGTTACGGTTAGGGTTCGGGTTCAGGTTCGTGTTAGGCTGAGGGTTAGGGTTAGGGTTAGGGTTCGGGTTACGGTTCGGGATAGGGTTCGAGTAAGGGTTAGGGTAATGGTTAGGATTAGGTTAGGTTTAGGGTTACATTCGAGTTAGGGTTCGGGTTAGAGTTCGGGTAGGGTTAGGGTTAGGGTTAGGGTTCTGGTTAAGGTTCGGGTTAGGGTTAGGGTTTCGGTTATGGCTAGGGTTCAGTTTAGGATTCGGGTTCGGGTTCGGGTTAGGGTTATGGTTAGGGATCAGGTTAGGATTAGGGTTAGGGTTAGGGGTTAGGTTTAGGTTTAGGGTTCGGGTTAGGGTCAGGGTTAGGGTTAGGGTTAGGGTTAGGTTAGGTTTAGGTTTAGGGTTAGGGTTAGGGTTAGGTTAGGGTTAGGGTTAGTGTTAGGGTTAGGGTTAGAGTTAGGGTAGGGTTAGGGTTAGGGTTAGGGTTAGGGTTAGGGTTAGGGTTCGGGTTAGGGTTAGGGATAGGTTTCGGGTTAGGGTTAGGGTTAGGGGTAGCATTAGGGTTAGGGTTCGTGTTAGGGTTAAGGTTAGCGTTAGGGTTAGGATTCGGGTTCGGGTTAGGGTTAGGGTTAGGGTTCGGGTTAGGGTTCTGGTTCGGGTTATGGTTAGGGTTAAGTTTCGGGTTAGGGTTCGGTTTCCAGTTAGGGATAAGGTTGGGGTTAGGGTCGGGTTCAGGTTAGGTTTAGGGTTAGGGTTACAGTTAGGGTTAGGGTTCGGGTTGGGTGAGGGTTAGGGTTAGGGTTAGGTTTACAGTTCGGGTTAGGGTTAGGGTTAGGGTTAGGGTTAGGTTTCCGGTTAGCGATAGGTTTAGGGTTAGGGTCGGGTTAGGGTTAGGTTTCGGGTTAGGGTTACGGTTAGGGTTCGGGTTCGGGTTCGGGTTCGGGTTAGGGTTAGGGTTAGGGTTCAGGTTAGGGATAGGGTTAGGGTAAGGGTCGGGTTAGGGTTAGGGTTAGGGTTAGGGTTCGGGTTCGGTTTCGGGTTCGGGTTCGGGTTCGGGTTAGGGTTAGGGGTAGGCTTAGGGTTTGGGTTAGGGTTCGGGTTCAGGTTAGTGTTCGGTTTAGGATTAGGATTTGGGTTCGGGTTAGGGTTAGGGTTCAGTTTCGGGTTCATGTTCGGGTTAGGGTATGGTAAGGTTTCAGGTTAGGGTTAGGGTTAGGGTTAGGGTTCGGGTTAGGGTTCGGTTAGGGTTATGGTTCCTCTTAGGGTTGGGGTTAGGGTTGGGGTTAGGGTTAGGTTTCAGGTTAGGGATAGGTTTATGGTTAGGGTCGGGTTAGGGTTAGTGTTCGGGTTAGGGTTACGGTTATGGTTAGGGTTAGGGTTAGGTTTCGGGTTAGGGTTAGTGTGCTGGTTCGGTTTTGGGTTAGGGTTAGGGTTCAGTTTCGGGTTCATGTTTGGGTTAGGGTATGGTAAGGTTTCAGGTTAGGGTTAGGGTTAGGGTTAGGGTTCGGGTTAGGGTTCGGTTAGGGTTATGGTTCCTCTTAGGGTTGGGGTTAGGGTTGGGGTTAGGGTTAGGTTTCAGGTTAGGGATAGGTTTATGGTTAGGGTCGGGTTAGGGTTAGTGTTCGGGTTAGGGTTACGGTTATGATTACGGTTAGGGTTAGGTTTCGGGTTAGGGTTAGTGTGCTGGTTCGGTTTTGGGTTAGGGTTCGGATTCGGGTAACGTTTGGGTTAGGGTTAGGGTTAGGGTTAGGGTTAGGGTTAGGGTTCGGTTTAGCGTTAGGGTTCGGGTTAGGGTTAGGGTTCGGGTTCGGGTTAGGGTTTGGGTTCAGGTTAGGGTTCGGGTTAGGGTTAGGGTTCGGGTTCGGGTTCAGGTTAGAGATAGGATTAGGGTTAGGGTTCGGGTTCGGGTTAGGGTTAGGGTTAGGGTTCGGGTTAGGGTCGGGTTCGGGTTAGGGTTAGGGTTAAGGTTAGGGTTCGGGTTAGGTTTCGGGTTAGGGGTTAGGGTTAGGATTCGTGTTAGGGTTAGGGTTAGGGTTAGGGTTAGGGTTCGGGTTAGGGTTCGGGTTAGGGTTAGGTTTCGGGTTAGGGTTACGGTTAGGGTTAGGGTTCGGGGTGGGTTAGGGTTAGGGTTAGGGTTAGGATTCGTGTTCGGTTTCGGGTTCAGGTTAGGGTTAGAGTTAGGGTTAGGTTTAGGTTTCGGGTTAGGGTTAGGGTTAGGGTTAGGGTTCGGGTTAGGGTTAGGGTTAGGGGTAGGGTTCTGGTTAGGGTTAGGGTTCGGGTTCGGTTTATGGTTAGGCTTAGGGTTAGGGTTACGGTTAGGGTTAGTGTTACGATTCGGGTTCAGGGTCGGGTTAGGGTTAGGATTAGGTTTCAGGTTAGTGATAGGGTTAGGGTTAGGGTTAAGGGTTAGGGTTAGGTTTAGGGTTAGGTTTAGGGTTAGGTTTCGGCTTAGGGTTAGTGTGCTGGTTTGGTTTTGGGTTAGGGTTCGGATTCGGGTAACATTAGGGTTAGTGTTTGGCTTCAGGTTCGGGTTCCGGTTAGGTTTAGGGTTAGGGCTAGAGTTCGGGTTAGTGTTTTGGTTACGCTTAGGGTTTGGATTCGGGTTCGGGTTCGGGTTAGGGTTACGGTTAGGGTTAGGGTTCGGGTTAGGGTTAGGGTTCGGGTTCGGGTTATGGTTAGGCTTAGGGTTAGGGTTACGGTTAGGGTTAGTGTTACGATTCGGGTTCAGGGTCGGGTTAGGGTTAGGATTAGGTTTCAGGTTAGTGATAGGGTTAGGGTTAGGGTCGGATTAGGGTTAGTGTTCGGGTTAGGGTTCGGGTTAGGGTTAGGGTTAGGGTTCGGGTTCGAGTTAGGTTTCGGGTTTGGGTTAGGGTTAGGTTTCGGGTTCGTGTTAGGGTTAGGGTAAGGGTTCCGGTTATGGTTAGGGTTAGGGTTCGGTTTCGGGTTAGGGTTAGTGTGCTGGTTCGGTTTTGGGTTAGGGTTCGGATTCGGGTAACGTTTGGGTTAGGGTTAGTGTTTGGCTTCGGGTTAGGGTTAGGGTTAGGGTTAGGGTCGGGTTCGGTTTATGGTTAGGCTTAGGGTTAGGGTTACGGTTAGGGTTAGTGTTACGATTCGGGTTAGGGTTAGGGTTAGGGTTATGGTTCGCGTTTGGGTTATGGATCGGGTTCGGGTTCGTTTTCGGTTAGGGTTAGGGTTAGAATTTGGGTTCAGGTTAGGGTTCGGGTTAGGGTTAGGTTTAGGGTTATGGTGAGGGTTAGGGGTTCGGGTTTGGGGTCGGGTTAGGGGTTCGCGTTCGGGTTTGAGTTCAAGTTCGTATCACGGTTAGTGTTCGGGTTCGGGTCAGGGTTCGGGTTAGGCTTAGGGTCAGGTTTAGGTTTCGGGTTCAGGTTCATGTTAAGGTTAGTGTTCGGGTGAGGGTTAGGGTTAGATTTCGGGTTAGGGTTAGGATTAGGGTTTGGGTTAGGATTAGGGCTAGGTTTCTGTTTAGGGTTCTGGTTCGGGTAGGGTTACGGTTAGGGTTCGGGTTCAGGTTCGTGTTAGGCTGAGGGTTAGGGTTAGGGTTAGGGTTAGGGTTCGGGTTACGGTTCGGGATAGGGTTCGAGTAAGGGTTAGGGTAATGGTTAGGATTAGGTTAGGTTTAGGGTTACGTTCGAGTTAGGGTTCGGGTTAGAGTTCGGGTAGGGTTAGGGTTAGGGTTAGGGTTCTGGTTAAGGTTCGGGTTAGGGTTAGGTTTTCGGTTATGGCTAGGGTTCAGTTTAGGATTAGGGTTCGGGTTAGGGTTATGGTTAGGGATCAGGTTAGGATTAGGGTTAGGGTTAGGGGTTAGGTTTAGGTTTAGGGTTCGGGTTAGGGTCAGGGTTAGGGTTAGGGTTAGGGTTAGGTTAGGTTTAGGTTTAGGGTTAGGGTTAGGGTTAGGGTTAGGGTTCGGGTTCGGGTTAGGGTTCGGGTTTGGGTTAGGGTTAGGTTTCGGGTTCGTGTTAGGGTTCGGGTTAGGGTTAGGGTTCGGTTTAGGGTTAGGGTTAGGGTTCGGGTTAGGGTTAGGGTTAGGGTTCGGGTTAGGGTTAGGGTTCGGTTTAGGGTTCGGGTTAGGGTTCGGGTTAGGGTTAGGGTTCGGGTTCGGGTTAGGGTTTGGGTTCAGGTTAGGGTTCGGGTTAGGGTTAGGGTTCGGGTTCGGGTTCAGGTTAGAGATAGGGTTAGGGTTAGGGTTCGGGTTAGGGTTAGGGTTAGGGTTAGGGTTCGGGTTAGGGTTCGGGTTCGGGTTAGGGTTATGGTTAAGGTTAGGGTTCGGGTTGGGTTCGGGTTCGGGTTAGGGGTTAGGGTTAGGATTCGTGTTAGGGTTAGGGTTAGGGTTAGGGTTAGGGTTCGGGTTAGGGTTCGGGTTAGGGTTAAGGTTAGGGTTAAGGTTAGGTTTCCGGTTAGGGATAGGGTTAGGGTTAGGGTCGGGTTAGGGTTAGGTTTCGGGTTAGGGTTACGGTTAGGGTTAGGGATCGGGGTGGGTTAGGGTTAGGGTTAGGGTTAGGATTCGTGTTCGGTTTCGGGTTCAGGTTAGGGTTAGAGTTAGGGTTAGGTTTAGGTTTCGGGTTAGGGTTAGGGTTAGGGTTAGGGTTCGGGTTAGGGTTAGGGTTCGGGTTAGGGTTAGGGTTAGGGGTATGGTTCTGTTTAGGGTTAGGTTTAGGGTTCAGGTTAGGGTTAGGGTTTGGGTTCGGGTTATGGTTAGGGTTCGGGTTAGGGTTACGGTTAGCGTTAGGGTTACGATTCGGGTTCAGGGTCGGGTTAGGGTTGGGGTTAGGTTTCAGGTTAGGGATAGGGTTAGGGTTAGGGTCGGATTAGGGTTAGTGTTCGCGTTAGGTTTACGGTTAGGGTTATGGTTCGGGTTCGGGTTAGGGTTAGGGTTAGGGTTCGTGTTAGGTTTCGGGTTAGGGTTAGGGTTAGCGTTAGGGTTCGAGTTAGGGTTAGTGTTTGGCTTCGGGTTCGGGTTAGGTTTAGGGTTAGGGTTCGGGTTAGGGTTAGGGTTAGGGTTCAGGTTCAGGTTCCGGTTAGGGTTCGTGTTCGGGTTAGGGTTAGTTTTAGGCTTAGGGTTCGGGTTCGGATTCGGGTTAGGGTTCGGGTTCGGGTTCAGGTTGGGTATAGGGTTAGGGTTAGGGTCGGGTTAGGGTTAGCTTTCGGGTTAGGGTTAGGGTTCGGGTGAGTTTGGTTAGTTTTAGGGTTAGGGTTCGGGTTCGGGATAGGGTTAGTGTTCCTCTTGGGGTTCATGTTAGGGATAGGGTTAGGGTTAGGTTCGGGTTAGGGTTAGGGTTACGGTTAGCGTTAGGGTTAGGGTTCGGGTTTGGGTTAGATTTAGGGTTAGGGTTAGGTTTCTGGTTAGGGATAGGGTTAGGGTTAGGGTAGGGTTAGGGTTAGGTTTCGGGTTAGGGTTACAGTTAGGGTTAGTGTTCGGGTTGGGTTAGGGTTAGAGTTCGGGTTAGGGTTCGGGTTCGGGTTCGGGTTAGGTTTAGGGTTAGGGTTAGGGTTCGGGTTCGGGTTAGGGTTAGGGTTCGGGTTAGGGTTAGGTTTCTGGTTATGGTTAGGATTAGGGTTTGGTTTCGGGTAACGTTTGGTTTAGGGTTAGTGTTTGGCTTCGGGTTCGGGTTAGGTTTAGGGTTAGGGTTCGGGTTAGGGTTAGGGTTAGGGTTAGGGCTCAGGTTCAGGTTCCGGTTAGGGTTTGTGTTCGGGTTAGGGTTACTGTTAGGCTTAGGGTTCGGGTTCGGGTTCGTGTTAGGGTTCGGGTTCGGGTTCAGGTTAGGGATAGGGTTAGGGTTAGGGTTAGGGTTACCGTTCGGGGTAGGGTTAGGGTTAGGGTTAGGGTTCGGGTGAGTTTGGTTATTTTTAGGGTTAGGGTTCAGGTTCGGGATACGGTTAGGGTTTCTCTTGGGGTTCAGGTTAGGGATAGGGTTAGGGTTAGTGTCGGGTTAGGGTTAGGGTTACGGTTAGCGTTAGGGTTAGGGCGGGTTTGGGTTAGGGTTAGGGTTAGGTTTCCGGTTAAGGATTTGGTTAGGGTTAGGGTAGGGTTAGGGTTAGGGTTCGGGTTTGGGTTACATTTAGGGTTAGGTTTCGGGTTGGGTTAGGGTTAGGGTTAGGGTTAGGGTTCGGGTTCGGTTTCGTTTTCGGGTTCGGTTTAGGGTTAGTGGTCAGGTTAGAGATAGGGTTAGGTTTAGGGTCGGGTTAGGATTAGAGTTCGGGTTAGGGTTAGGATTAGGGTTAGGGTTAGTGTTAGGATTAGGGTTAGGTTTCTGTTTAGGGTTAGGGTTCGGGTTAGGGTTAGAGTTCGGGATCAGGGTTAGGGATCTGGTTCGGGTCCGGGTTAGGTTAGGCTTATGGTTAGGTTTAGTGTTCGGGCTCGGGTAGGGTTAGGGTTTGGGTTCGGGTTTGCGTTAGGGTTCGGGTTAGGGTTCGGGTTGGGTGAGGGTTAGGGTTCTGGTTAGGGTTCGGTTTCGGGTTTGGGTTAGGGTTCGGGTGACGTTTAGGGCTAGGGTTACGATTAGGTTTCGGGATACGGTTAGGGTTCAGTTTAGGGTTAGGTTTAGGGTTTGGGTTAGAGTTCAGGTTAGGATTTGGGTTAGGGTTAGGGTTTGGATTCGGGTTCGGGTTCCGATTAGGGTTAGGGTTAGGGTTAGGTTTCGCGTTAGGGTTAGGGTTCGGGTTCGGGTTATGGGTAGGGTTAGGGTTAGGGTTACGGTTAGGGTTAGGGTTACGATTCGGGTTCGGGTTCGTGTTAGGTTTAGGGTTAGGTTTCAGGTTAAGGATAGGGTTAGGGTTAGGGTCGGGTTAGGGTTAGTGTTTGGGTTAGGGTTACAGTTAGGTTTACGGTTAGGGTTAGGGTTAGGGTTAGGGTTAGGGTTAGGGTTAAGGTTCCGGTTATGGTTAGGGTTAGGGTTAGGTTTCGGGTTAGGGTTAGTGTGCTGGTTCGGTTTTGGGTTAAGGTTCGGGTTCGGGTAACGTTTGGGTTAGGGTTAGTGTTTGGCTTCGGGTTTGGGTTAGGTTTAGGGTTAGGGTTCGGGTTAGGGTTAGGGTTAGGGTTCGGATTCAGGATAGGGTTAGGGTTAGGGTTAGGGTTCCGGTTATGGTTAGGGTTAGGGTTAGGTTTCGGGTTAGGGTTAGTGTACTGGTTCGGTTTTGGGTTAGGGTTCGGGTTCGGGTAACGTTTGGGTTAGGGTTAGTGTTTGGCTTCGGGTTCGGGTTAGGTTTAGGGTTAGGGTTCGGGTTAGGTTTATGGTTAGGGTTCGGATTCAGGTTCGTGTTAGGCTGAGGGTTAGGGTTAGGGTTAGGGTTCGGGTTACGGTTCGGGATAGGGTTCGAATAAGGGTTAGGGTAATGATTAGGATTAGGTTAGATTTAGGGTTACGTTCAAGTTAGGGTTCGGGTTAGAGTTCGGGTAGGGTTAGGGTTAGGGTTAGGGTTCTGGTTAATGTTCGGGTTAGGTTAGGGTTTCGGTTATGGCTAGGGTTCAGTTTAGGATTAGGGTTCGGGTTAGGGTTATGGTTAGGGATCAGGTTAGGATTAGGTTTAGGGTTAGGGTTAGGTTAGGGTTAGGGTTCGGGTTAGGGTCAGGGTTAGGGTTCGGGTTCGGGTTAGGTTAGGTTTCGGGTTAGGGTTACGGTTAGGGTTGGTGTTAGGGTTGGGTTAGGGTTAGTGTTAGGGTTCGGGTTCGGTTTTGGGTTTGGGTTAGGGTTAGGGTTTGGGTGAGGGTTCGGGTTCGGGTTAGGGTACGGGTTCAGGTTAGGGTTAGGATTAGGATTAGGGTTAGGGTTAGGGTTAGGGTTCAGTTTCGGGTTCATGTTCGGGTTAGGGTTAGGG